>NC_133778.1:53230143-53235079 GCF_003597395.2 Chelonoidis abingdonii | reverse complement strand
AGGTGTTTAAAACGTCCATGATTGCGCTATTGATCTGAGCAGGGTCCATGCTTGCTGTGCTATGGCGTTTGCTCAGTTCACCCAGGAAAAAAGGCGCGAAATGGTTGTCTGCTGCTTTCATGAAGGGAGGGGTGAGGCTGTACCCAGAACCACCAGCGGCAATGATTTTTGCCCCATCAGGCACTGGGCTCTCAATCCAGAATTCCAAGGGGCAGGGGAGACTGCGGGAACTATGGGATAGCTACAGAATAGCTACCCACAGTGCAATGCTCCGGAAATTGATGCTAGCCTGGGACCATGGACACACACTGCAGAATTAATGTGCCTAGTGTGGCTGCATGCAATCGACTTTATAATATCTGTTCTATAAAACCAGTTTATGTTCATTCGAAATTATCCTATAGTGTAGACATAGCCTCAGATGTGCAACATGCAAAATAACTCAATGCACACAAGATTTTCTTTAGAACCCAGCCTCCCTTTTGTTTTGATCATGAAACACATCACAAATAGGACTTTCATCAGTGTTCCATTATGAAAAACATTCTCCTTCCATACTTATTATAAAGAAACAAACAGTAGTGTTTCACTGGGAATACCATAACAAAATTCCTGTAAGCTGTTAGTACGTAGAGTGAGTTTTGTAACCATTCACTGATTTAAGAAGAAGAAAGTAAATAATTTAGTGTTTCATCATAAAGCCACCTATAGGAATGAAGTGTCAACAATTTCTAAGTGTCTGTAAGCCAGGTCAGTTTTTTGTTTATACTACTCTGAGAAGGTCTCTTCTGGATCTACACTCCAGAAGGTAGAGTCAGGGCCCGAATAGCAGTGACAAAGCCTACAAAACATGCCACAGGATAATAATTTTTCACTGACATGGATTCACACCCATATGAATCACCGGTCTATTATTTCCAAAGGGAGTCAGAAGACAGATTGAATGACACAGCAAAGCAGTGCCCTCTTAAAGCTTTTAATATGAGAAGACACGAGCCTTATTTGATCAGGCTTCACATTTAAAGAGCTATACATTTTACTTATGAAATGGTGATTTTCTTCAGTATAAGCCACTTTCAGGCATCACAATGGGAATAGAGACAAGCAACTCCCCAGCTAGAGGGACTTCCCAGAAAGCAAACAGCCACCAGAACTGGCACCTTCTACACAGCCTCTGGCACAGGGAATGGGAAGGGGGTGAGGAAGCACATCTAGAACACTCAGCTGGCAGACAGTCCCTTAAGAGGCCTTGCCAGCTGGCATGCTGAAGCAGCCCTGAGGCTGCTCTAACCTGCGCCCAGTACTGTAGCAAAAGAAGAGTCAAGGAGCCATAACTGACTCCTTCTCCCTATAAAGCGTCTGTAAAAGAACCTGACTACTCCAGGTTACCCGACAGATATGTGGTCTCACACACAAAAAAATGTGGGGTCTAGTGGTATGACCATAAAAATTAGAGGAAATAACTCCCAAGTTCCAGGTCTGACACTGGCCCCGTCTGTGCCCTTGGGTCCTTAACATCTAAGCCTCCAGTTCCACTTCTGTACCATGCAGCTAGCAATACTGAATCATCTACCTCACAAGGAAATATGAGGATGAATTAATCTGATAATGTTTTCAAAGTGGTATATAAGAGTTAAATAATAGTGTTATTTTTCTTCAAACAAAGCAACATCATCAATAGATTTTGAATTTGTTCCTCCATAATGGTGTACTGCTGCCAAGAGGAATACTGAGTTGAAGATGTTTTATTTTGATACTGGGGCATGAACATAGAACCCATTAGTTTATATCTCTATTGTACACAATTTTAAAATGTTACTTTCACTGGAAAAAAAAATGTAGACCCCATTGTATCATAAGTTGAAGAAGTGAAATGAATGAATAATAATGAGATACCATAGAGAATATTAATACTTTGATTGAAAAAATGTATACTATACAGGAATTAATTTAAAAAAGACAGTATTTAAGAAAGAAGCCATTTCAGCTAGAGATGCTGCATCTTTTAATGCATTTATGTTTTTTGACAACGTATCCAAGACAAGATGCTCTTGTTGTTTGTAATGCATGTTGGAACAGAATATAGAAAGAATGCTGTCTGGTTGCATGAATAGAAAAGAAAGGAATAATGTCACAAAATTCTAATCTCTTGCTTTTACATAAATGCCAAATTATAGAAGAAGAATCAATGGAAAATAAAGGCCAGATCCACTGCTTATATAAATTAGTGCATTTCCACTGGAGTTGTGCCAACTTATATTAGCAAAGAATTTGGCCCTGAGTGTCAAGATAAAGCTGAGACTTAAATTTGCAAGACTGAAACTGTTAATCCTGTGATACTCATTTATGGTAATAGCATTGCCTCAAACAACTTGAATTATACAGTGTGATGGGGTAAACTAGACCTAGAGGACCCCTGCTGGAAGCCTCAGGGTCCTGCCGCACCTATCCCAGGAAGAGAGCAATAGAAGTGTCCTCCAAGCAGCCTAGAGTGGCTGCAGTAGAAAAAGCCAATCAGAGAGGCTGCAGGGAGCAGTCACTCAGGGCCCAGGAAGGCCATATAAAAAGGAGCTGTGGTGCCAGACACAGTCAGTTCTTTACTGGAGTCAGAGGAGCATAGATGGTGCTCCTGGCTGACAAAAAAGAGAACTGCAACACCATGGACAGCCCAGTTCTGGCAGGGGTCAGGGGAATGAGAGAGCTCCTAGTTGGCTGCTGGGCCTGGACATAGATGAGCCCTGAGATAAGGGTGAAGCTTTTGTGATGGCTGGGGCTGTGGTCCAGGGAATTGAAGGTAGGTAGTTAAAGGGATATGGTTGTGCATGACTGCTATTCTTAGAGACCCTGGGCTGGGACCCAGGGTATTGGGCAGGTCCCTCTCCACCCCACCCTACTAGTGGCCTCTGGGGAGCTGACCTACAATTGGACAGTGGTAAACTCCCCTTGAAGGGGATCTGAGCTACTAAGAAGCCCAACTGGAGAGCTGGGGCTAAAACAGAAGAAGAGGGCAAAGCCATTGCTTCCAGAGAGGAAGCCCTGAGGGTATGGCCTGATAGTCCCAACCCTGCTATCTAGAAAACCAGACACACCTGACCAGCGGGAGCACTTGTGAGAGGTGGGTTCTACACTGTTACACATAGATTTAAGCCTTGATCTTGCAACTGGATCTGCAAGTGCAGACTCCTTATGTCCCATTTAAGTCAACAGGGTTGCACACAGATGCATGGATTCCTCCAACTGGATTCCATTGCAGTCATTAGTCCTTAGTCATTTAGCTGATGGAATATTAGTGCAGTAGAATAACAATTTATTGTAGCATTAGCTTGTTATACTCTACTCATGGCACCTTACTGCTTGCCTGCCCATGTTGTCAGTGGGTCCTTCTTAACCCCTTCCAGATTTGGCAAGGCCTTTGTGCAACCAATCAGTAGTGTTTAGGGTCTTCAAGACAATCCAAGCTGTGATGCAGATCAAACAATGTACATGTTGTTGAGGAGTGCCTGTTAGCCAAATTGACTGGTGGTGCTCCAAGAGCTCCACTTGGCCACTAAGAACCCTATTGCTTTGCTATGTGAACGCTACATAAATAAATTGCACTCTGACAAAAACAGAAAATCTGTTCTCAAGATGATCAATCAGAGCAGCTTATGCACAGAAATACATTTTTTAAACTGATAGCAGCTCGTTCATACAATCACTTTCTGGCTGGATGAAGTATATGTAGGGTTACCAGGTTTTTGACCAGACTGGTTAGCCAAAGCCATGAAGCTTGTTTCTTCTACAAGGAGAAATTGATGATGGATTCAGGTATCTCTAAGGCAATCATGTTTTTATAAAAATGTACAAATCCTGTGTCCCTGAACAGAACAGGAATCAAGCAGTGGGAGACAATTTCTTTGCTCACAGACCCAATTCTCTTTCAGCCAGCACTTGGCCCAAAAGCTCGCTCTTTCTTAGCACCATCCTAACAGAAAAAACCTAACAGTTCTGCTGTGGCTGGTCCCTTGCTGCCTTCTGTTTCTCTGGTGTTTCTCCTGTTTCTCTCATTACAGATTCCCCCCCACACACATGCAGTTCCACCAATCAATGTCCTAGCCTCTGTGACAGGTGTTTGCTATACCAGTCCCTAGCAGGGTTACCACCTTTGAAATGCACAAAAAAACAAGGGCACCTCCACTTCAAGGCAAGCCCACTGCAACCCCAAACACAAGGCACATCCACAACACCTCCCTCCCCCTGTGGCTCAACAGCCATTTACAGTATTTAAAGAGAACACATTTAGATAAGTTTGATAACATTACATGTCTCCTCACTCTCAAATGATTCAAGCCCTCTCTCTCATACACACGCATGGTGCACTTCCATGTTGGTGGACATACAGCTGCTGTGTTTAACAGTTTTCATCTGTTGTTTAAACTGTGGAAGTGATGTTAATGCAAGTCTTTAGACCCATATTAAAAATAGCTCCTGCATAATTAATTTTTCTGGCTTTTTTTTTTTTTTTTAACAACCAGACTGGTCAAATACCAGCCAGATGGTAACCCTAGCCCCCAGGGAAACCCATTGAGCTATACAGTTCAGCTTTAACTCAAGCTTTGTCGTGTTTGTGTGTCAGGTGGCACTCCTGTTATTTTAGCCACCTAATTACAAAGAGGGCCTTTGTGACAATGCAGTCCTGGCAGGACCCAACTGAGTGTGCCAATTCAGGACCAATTGCTTAAAACAGGGCAGTTACAGCCCTAGGCTGGGGTTTCTCCACCTCTAAGGCAAACCAAACCAGCCAAAGAGGACTTGGGTTATACCCCACTGGCTAACCACAAGTCACACAAGCAATTTCCTTAGACACTCCAGTCTCTCAGTATCACCACCAGTCCCACACGTCCTGGGATGAATGGTTGTGAAAACCAACACCCCAGTAAAAGAAAAAGGTTCTCTC
>NC_133778.1:53190658-53228871 GCF_003597395.2 Chelonoidis abingdonii | reverse complement strand
ACTTGTGGCACCTTAGATACTAACAAATTTATTTCAGCATGAGCTTTCGTGAGCTGTAGCTCACTTCTTCGGATGCATAGAATGGAACACACAGACAGGAGATATTTATACATACGGAGAACATGAAAAGATGGAAGTATGCATACCAACAGGAAGAGTCTAATCAATTGAGATGAGCTATCATCAGCAGGAGAAAACTTTTGAAGTGATAATTAAGATGACCCATAGAAGGTGTGAGAACTTAACATAGGGAAATAGATTCAGTTAGTGTAATGACCCAACCATTCCCAGTCTTTGTTTAGGCCTGAGTTAATTGTATCTAATTTGCATATTAATTCAAGTTCAGCAGTTTCTCTTTGGAGTCTGTTTTTGAAGTTTTTTTGGTTGCAAAATTGCCACCTTAAAGTCTATTTCCCTATGTTACGTTCTCCTGTTAGTCTCTAAGGTGCCACAAATACTCCTGTTTGACTGGTTAATGTTTAATTTCAATGTGGTTTTTTCTTCTAAGTTACAAATAACTTGCGACTGTTACTGAACTGGGCCTAGAGCAATTTCATTTGCTTTTAGCAATTCAAACCAGACAATGTTTCAGCATATAAACATATGAATATTGTTCCTGCACTGGGTTAGGGAGGTGGGTAGGGATGGGGGGCGGGGGAGAATTAGCCAGAAAAGATAACTGCAATTGCACTACCCAACAGCTGGGCCGGGGGGACCAGAGCCAGTGCAGACTAGGCACAGGGCTTCTGCACGGATGGCCTTGACCTCCTGCAGCTCCTCCCCAAACAGCAAGATTGTGGGGCAGGCCCATGAGTGGCAAAACCTGCTCCTGCTCCGGCAGGGCGTGAGGGAATCTCCAGGAGTGAATCCCTTTGAGAATTCCCCCCAACCCAACACCTTCAGGCTGATTTTACGGCAGGCTGGGCTGGTTTTGACCAATGACATCTTCTGTGCTACAGATATTAACTTCTAACAGAACAATCATGCTAGAGTTTTTGCAGCGAGTTCCACGAACTGCCGGGCCACTCTCCAGGTTCGGCGCATTCCGCAGCCCCCCGCCCAAAGCCCGCTAGCAATGCTCTCAATTAGAGCCCGAAGTCCTGCCAGCAAGCGCCAAGCCCGTCTGCTCCCCGCCACAAACACGCGCGCACACAGCGCGAGACACTTGCCATGGTTGTACCGCTTGCAGCCTGGCCTTGGAAACTCAGCGACGGTGCCGATTTAGTTTCCCTTCGTAGTTTGGTTTCCCTGACAGCCTGGCCATTTTCATCAGTCCGTAGCGGCGCAATGCTTGCTGGGAACTGTAGTACCCTGCATCCCTTATCGCGGGAGAACAGTGCGGTTTAAAAGGGACCGTCAACTACATGTCCCAGTTGTCCCCGGGAGAGGGCCGCGGGTGATGAGACACTGAGGAGCTACTGTCGCACCTACCAGTGGTTTTATACAGCTGGGATACACTTGACCCTTCACCCCAAGGAGAAGCTAAGTGGGTTTGCGATACAAGGATTAGGTTTTAACTCTGATGTCTGTGCCTGGTTTTCATTTGTTTTGTGTGGTTTGTTTAGAACAGGGGTCGGCAGCCTTTCAGAAGTGAGGTGCCCAGTCTTCATTTACTCACTCTAATTTAAGGGTTTGCATGTTAATACATTCTAATGTTTTTAGAAGATCTCTTTCTAGAAGGCTATAATATATAACTAAACTATTGTTGTATGTAAAGTAAAAAAGGTTTTTAAAAATGTTTAAGAAGACTCATTTAAAATTAAATTAAAATGCAGAGCTCCCCCAGACCAGTGGCCAGGACCCAGGCAGTGTGAGTGCCTCTGAAAATCAGCTCGTGTGCCGCCTTCAGCACTCGTGCCATAGGTTGCCTATCCCTGGTTTAGAACTAAAAAGACAAAAGCATATAATCAGATACTGGTAAGAGCTGTGTGTCTTTCCAGGTACTGATACACATGCATGGTATAAGTGATACAGCATAGGGCTTGTCTACTGCATGTCTTGCTGTACCTAATGTGCACTGAGGTGTGAAACTGTCACAGATTGTCCTACATGCATTTTTGCTCATCTAGATGGATCTATCCACAAATAAAGCTATGAAACTAAATTCAGGCTGCTCAGTAGGAGAGGGAGGAAATAGGGAGTGAGTGGGGTGAGAAGGGGCACAGGGAAGAGACAGGAAGGAGTAATCCAAGATGAATGTGGTGACATGAGGAGGCAAGACAGGCATGTTAAACCAATTGGGCATAAAATAATGTACAAGTCAAATGAGACTGAACTGAATGGCAGAGATACAGACTGTGGGTATCATTCATCTGTCATGTGAAAGTGCAGGAAGCCAGAAGTACTCTGACATCCAATGGATGGCCTTGTAATGGCATTGTGCTGTCCCTTTTATGGGGCAAAAGAAAGTGGTGAATCAGGCTCCTTGAGTCCCCAGTGAGGATTGTCAGTGCCTTGTCTGAGTGCTGTAGAATTATTACTAGACTTAAATTAGGCAAGTAGCAAAGACTCTCTTTTTAAGACTTGATTTTTAAATGTCTTTTTTTCCCCCTAAAGTGTGAACTTGAAGAAAATGAAAATGAAGACTCTGCATCCCCACACCTTTCCTTCTTCCTTGGCATGGTTTGCTGCAGCTTCTTAGAATGGACTGTTCAGCACTCAGGACTTGTCTACATGGGGAAATAGCCCAGAATAGTGTTTCTTCAACAGCTATTCTGCATGAACTCCCTGTGTGGACATTCCTATTCTACGCTACAAATACCTTTTTGCGGTTTAGCTTAATCACTTATTTGAGTTTTTTAAATTCACATCCTAGCTAATTTTGCAGTAGCTTCCCTGTTTAGACAAGCCCTTAGACACTGTAGTGCTGGGTGCTATGGTAAAGCCTCACAAAAGATATTAAGTGCTTCCAGAGTGGCAAGACCTTTGGCAATCACACATCAGATTTCTTATAGATGATTCCTCCTTCCAGCTCCTTTCTTTTTATCATTCTGCACTGCAATTTTCTAAAGAAATAATTAAATACTTCATAGCTCGTATATAATGCTTTTCATCCATAGCTCTCAAAGCCCCTTACAATGAAAAGGAGGAATAATTGTCCTCATTTTATAGTTATTTTTTATTTATATCAGTTATCTAGTACTGCTGTGGTTTTCTTTTCTTAAATTAAAGGAAAACAGTGTATGTATTGGTTCTGTTTTTATGGCATGGATGACATAGAATCAAGAAGGTTAGGATGCCTCTCCTGTTCAGTTATCTTTTCAGTTTTGCTGCAGTAAAATAAAGAGGGTAACAAGCAATAGTGTTCGTGGGTTTTTTAACATTAGAGCAACTTTAGTTCCATAACACTGTACTGAGGATATAAACATGGAATGTCATGTATACATGGATGCATATAGAACACCCCTGAAAGGCAGCCACCCCAGAACAGACAGTTGGCAATCTACTACCAAACAGCATTACTGTGAGGAATGTGGCAAATCTGACAAGTGCCATGGGATCCTTAGTGTTCATGTACAGCAGTGGGCTCCAGGTCTGAAGGTATTGTTACATTTTTTGACCAGAGTAGTTAGCCAGTCTGGGGGGTCATGGGTTGTTCTCATTAGGAGAAACTGATGAAGTCAGGTATTTCTGTTTATTTACAAAAAATACACAAATTCTTGTTTCCCTGAACACAGCAGGAGGTAGTTTCTATCCTCACAGTTCAAAGCCCCTTTCTATTCAGCACTTAGCCCCAACCTCGCTCTCAGCTCTTTCTTGCTGAGCTCTTTCTCAGGATCAAGGGCACAGTGCTTCTCTGCATCTCATGCTTTCTTCTTGCTGTGCTGTAACATTTCTACAGGCTGTGTCCACACTCTCTCTCTCTCTCTCTCTCTCTCCAAACAGCAAGCAATACCCACCCAAACCCCTACTCCCAGGAGGCCATTTTCTCACTTGTCCTGCATGGCATGGCCTGTGTTTTGGAAAGCAACTCTTATTTCAGCATTTGATTCCACAAAGGAGCTTGAGTTTATCTTTATTTTTATGATTACTTCCACCAGCTTCAACAAGGTTTAATAGCATCACAGTATCAGCCAAAACCTACCCACCCAGAGAGCGCATGAGTGCAAAGTGAGGGAACTACTCTGTCAAATCTGCATTAATCCTGTTGGAAATTGAGATCTGAACTTCTGATAGTGTAGGGTGTCTTGAAATTTCAAAGCTGAAGTTTAGATCATGGTGTCAGCTGCATCCTAACAGCATAGTCTATGAAGAAATGTTAGGATTTTTAAACTTCCACTGGAGAATCTCAATTTCATGAGATCATAAGTGGATAGGAAGAGTGCACAGCCATTCTCATCTAATTATTATTACAGACATTTATAAGATGTCCATCACTGTTTTACTTAGTCCTCATCACATTTAAATTGTCTCCAAAAATTAAATATGTTGTTTCTGACCCCTCTCAGAAATGACACCACCTTTCCTAAATGGATCAGAAAAGGAATCTTCTCAGCAAGAATGCTCCTTGCCAATGGAATGCAAACATTTGCAGCTAATAAAGCTTGAATTAGCACTACCTCCAACATATTCCTAGATACTACTGTAGGACAGATGGGAAACCCTTTCCATTAAATTGTTCTCTGATTTCTTCCATTGGTTTCAATGGCACAGAAGAAAGCTGTTAATTTATTCCTGCTGCATTAGCTTCCTATGAGCTGAACCATGGCTGGCCCCGGTATCGGTAAGCAGGAAGGCAAAAGTGTTAGGAGCTTCCCCAACCTGACCCATTGGGCCGTAGTGCAGGGCCAGGTCACATGGTGGTTTTGGACTGCAGGCTTTGCTCCCTGCTAAAGCCCCCATTGCTGACAGCTGCTTGAAAGGGCTCAAGTTGATGGAGTGAAGTGCATGCAACACACTCCCCTCAGGGGAGAACTATCACTCTAGCATGTTTTTCCCAGGAGGAATTGTGTTTGTGTGGCCTATCTAGTGTACTTCTGCCTATAGAAGAGAGCTTCTGACTCTTCTCCATCTTAAATATTCTGACATATAATGAGGACATTTAGGAACAAGGATTTATTACTGAGCTGTTTTCTAAGGCTGTACTTAATTATCTAACCATTATTTAATATTATGGGTGGTAATAGCACCTAATTGAAAGAAATATCAAAAATTACTGTTTCTGAAAAAGGTCTTACATTTTTTTTTAAACTGATCTCCAGTTATCCTTTATATAAAATCACTACTTTGCACTTTTAAACTGGATAATCAATAGACTGAGAAATTCACAAATACTACCTGGTTCTTAAGATGTATTACTTAAAAACTCTCTTCTTGATTTCACTTTGTTACTTTTATCTACACCTTTTCACTAGTCCTGCTATGGTTAAACTGTTGTCAGAATTTCCATTTAAATCTTCATTCTTCAAGTTTTACATATCAATGCTTTTCAATGATAAAGTTTATGCTGTTGATCTTCATGCACTTTTTTCCCCCTGTGCAGTTTAGAGCATCTGCTCAAAATATCAAGACATTTTTAAAGCTAATTGCTAAGTACACAATTCTCCGACTCATTCCATAGTTTCACATGCCTTTATTTATGCATTTCATGTTTAAGTTTAATCAATGTAAGCTTTTTTTCCCCACACATCAAACAGTTGGAGGAGCTGTAACCCCATACATTTCCTTTCTTTGTTCTAAGCAGAAGGAAAACAAAACCAACTTTGATGGTACTTGAACAACAAAATACAAGGTTGTATATAGAAAACAAAGTCATTTTGTTTAGGCTGTGTAATCTAAATCTGACTCTTTTGTGTATATAATAGCTACAATCAATGTCTGATATATATTTTTCAATGTCTTCCTACATAAGGTATAATACAAAATCCCTTTTATACAGTAAGGTCTCTTATATAATGAAAATAAATGAAATTCACATGAACCTCTCCCTCAGTGTTAAGTGACATTAGAGGTTGTCTGCTGCCACATGACAGACTGCCAAATCATTCCAGCCCCACAAGGGTGGAGAAGGAAAAAGGCAGAAAGGCAAGAAATCCCCCCTTGGGAAGAGAGGAGACTCCCCCCCTTTGCTAGCCCAATTCAGTTCAAAGAACTTTTAATATAATTTAAGATGTGAATGAAGACAATAAATTCTGCCTTTTGTCCCTAGTTCAAATGCTATGAATGAAATCTAGGCTGCCTTCCATATGCCCCTTTCCTAATTGGCCATCTCCATCCATTTACTGCTGCCTTCAGAAAGAGAGCTATGGCCATGATCACACAAAATAAAGTCCTCAGACAAAGTGTTTGTAACCAGATTGTTGCTTCAGTATAGTTACAAAATAATAATCTGTTTTTACATCATTTTAAGAAACACCTGAGTTCTTAGCTAGTATATGTATATGTTTAAATTAGACAAAATAACAGGCATAACGGAGGAATAATGTAATTGTAGATACAAATAGTCAAGAAAAAGACCTCTCATAAAATATACATCCTTCCTAGAGAGAGAGAGTTCATATTAACTCACTAAAGAGTTCAGTAGGTGTTGGATCAGGCCCCAGAAGAGGTATAGATTATACTCCTGGGAGAGTGTACATTATTATACATGCCAATAGCAGTACAGATTATACTTCTGGGGGAATTCTGTGCCAAACAATTAAAAATTCTGCACACAATATTTTAAAATTTGACAAAATTCTTCATATTTTATATGTCAAAATAATACAATATCATGCCAGTTTCAATTATTTTGGTAATTTATTTCAAAATATGTCAGTAAGAATGTCTGTCTGTAACAATACAGACCCAAAAAAAAAAATACCAGAATTTGTTTTTTTGGACAAATGGATTCCTTACTAGGCATATTAATACAGAACTTTGAGTACCGTGTATAAGCATAAGCTGGTTCGTTTATAAGCCAACACCCCCTCCCCCAAGATGGGTAAGTAAAAATGGAAAAATTTTATAACCTTTTTATAACCCTTCATAAGCTGAACCTATAATTAAGGGGTTGGCAAACTTTGGCTCCCAAGCCGTCAGGATAAGTCGCTGGTGGGCTGAGATGGTTGGTTTGTTTACCTCGAGCGGCCCAGGCATGGAGCGGTACAGCTGCAGCCTGCCAGCCCCGGAGCTGCAGCTGCTTCAGAGGCTGGTGGGAGAGTAGCATGGCCAGAAGTGGACAGATTTTGGCCCTGCATCTTCCCTTCTGGCTGTGCTGCCCTCCTTGCTCCCTCTGTTGGGAGGGAGGGGCTGTGTCCCACCTCTCCCTCTCTATACCTGTTCATAAGCCGACGCCCTTCTCTGGTGCATCCTTTTTTACTAAAAAAATTCAGCTTATGAATGAGTATATACTGTAATTCATTTAAATTACAATACAAAACTGTTTCCTGCACCCATCAGAAGCAGTGCAAAAGCTTGGGAGTTTCATGAGTAACAGAGGAGCCGAGGGAGAGGGAAGGAGCCTGGAGTGAACCTGGAGGGTTGTTGGGTGTGGGTGGGAGAAAGTTTTGTTTTTTGGGGGGTGAGGGGGAGAAGGAGCAGGATTGTTAGGGAGCCTCCCCCCATACAGACCCTGATCACAAGCCTCTCCCATTCAATCAGGCACATCCAATCCTTTCACACTGCCCGCCTTTCCCTTCCCCTTAGTTCATAGCCCCAGAAAATCCCTTCAAACTGTCCCCCTTTTCCCCTTCCCTTATTTCATGTGAGGGATGACAAGCCGGGCCGGCAGGCAGTGGCGGCGAGGCTTTATACTTGGGGGCGGGGGGTGTTTCGGGGGGGCCGGGCGGCACTGGGGGGGGGGTTCGGCAGCAGTTTTAGCCCTCAGCTGTTTTCTTTGGAGTAATATGGCCCTCATCGCTTTATGAGTTGTGCAGGCCTGATTTAGCTCATCAGATGTCAATCTGATGAGTAAACTGGTGCCATTTCTGAACATTCCCCTTCTGATCATAAGAACGTTTGAAAAACTGGATATCACTTCTTTATTATTGACATTCTGCAGCTAATTTGATGATAAGAAATTATTCTGTAATTGTATAAGAATCAGTTGCTTGTATTGTGGCAGCACCAAAGAATCTGATCAGGATTGAAGTCCTATTGGGCTATACACTGTATGAAGAAGAGCCTCTTTAAAAAAGCATATACATTGAAGTCACTTTTGAGCAGTTACGTAAAACTTTCCTAACACAGCCTCAACTAGGAAAAATCTATCAAGTTTTGGGTTTTGTTATCCATGTGAAACTCAGATCTGATTTGCAGAAAGCAACCTTGATCAAGTTTTAGGTGTTGGTGAGCGATTTAGGGGTTTGGTGGACCCATGTACACTAAGCCAACTCTACGGTTTCAGGTGAGTTTTGCACTGAGATCTTGGCTTCGCGTAATATTTGTTGAACTTTACAAGGAATCTTTATAAGCCAGAACCAGTGGGTTTCACATAGCTGTGTGCTCCAGACCATAAAGGCATGTCTACACAGCAGTTAAATACATGAGGCTAGGCTGGGTCTGCTGACTCAGGCTGTGGGGCTTTAAAATTTCAGTGTAGATATTCAGGCTCTGGGACCCTCCCACCTTGCAGGGTCCCAGAGCCTGGGCTCCAGCCTGAGCCTGAACATCTACATCGCAATTTTATAGCCCTGCAGCCCAAGCCCTCTGAGCTTGAGTCAGTTGATCCAGGCCAGTCGCAGGCGTTTAACGGCTGCGTAGACATTCCCTAAGAGTCCTGGCATCATGCAGATGAAAGGAAGGAAAGGCAGGCAGTTCTTCAAGTGTAAATTTTGAAGATTAAAAAGCACAGATATTAAAAAAACTAAAAGTCTGCAACATTTTCGATTATACTATGTCACACTGGGCAAAGTGGAAGTCCCAGCTGGAACGCTTCATGACACATTCTCAGTATCTTCCTCAAAATAGGCTACTTTGGTTTCTGTTGCTACATATTTGATGTTCTCAATTTCCCCGCCGCCATTGCTAGGCTTCTGAAAATGAATTTCAATCATGTCCTGCATGCTCTCCTCATCCTCCTCAACCTCTTCCATTCCTGAGAGCAGTATGGTCCTCTTGGAAATCCCAGAAAACATCTGGTAAGGAAGAAAACACACATTGTATATTCAGTTTCAGGAATTGGTATCTTAAAAATGTCACTGTGAAGATATCACTACAAGCTTGCCTTTCATTTTAGGATTTCTACTATGATGTTGGTCTAGTACTAAAATCAGTGGGAGGTTTGAATTCCATAGAGTCAAACAAGCCTGGATATTTGCATCTGGGCCAAAGTGGGCCAATACACACTGGAGTGCATATTGCGAATATGGGCATAGAGAAATCATTTCTAACCTCTTAGGTAGATGGATAAAGAGAATCCACTACTATACATGAACTGTGGGGTTTTGCAGAGAGGATTTACTGTTTGTAGAACCTTTTTGGGTGCTTTTAGTTTGATTGGGAATGTTGGTATAATATACCCATTAGCCAGAGCACAGGCAACGAGGGATTAAATTAATGCTAGATTCAGTGGTGCTTTTATGATACGGACACTGATTCATCAATTGTGTGTAACTTAAATGAGAACAATTAAGCCATAAAACACCTGATGGAACCCTATCTCTGCCCTGACTGTAACACAGACACTACACTGGTTACTGCTGTGACATATGATCAAAAAAGCATTTGTGTGTGATTTCTGAGTGAATTACAAACCTCACATTGTAGGTCATAAGATCTTCAGCAGAGGAGCAAGCTATGGGGGACTCTCTGCAAGGAGTGAACACTTTCCACAATCTGTAAAGCACACAGCTCCTGTGTCCCAGAGGAGCCTAGGGCCAGGTTGGTAGATCTACAGCAGGGGTCGGCAAGCTACAGCACGCATGCCAAAGGTGGCACGCGAGCCGACTTTTGATGGCACACAGAGGCGGGCCGAGCGGCTCAGCCCACCGGCGCTCTAGGGTTCCAGATGCTGCCCCATTGCCAGCCAGGAACCAAGCCACCGGCCCCACTTAGCGCCCCTTGCCGGCCTGGAGACCCCCAGGGAACGCCAGTCTGGCAGAGGGCTGAGCAGGCCAGTGGCTGAGACCCCGGCTGGCAGGAGCCATCAGCTAGAACCCCAGAGTGGCAGCAGGCTGTGCCGCTCAGCCCGCTGCCGGCCTGGGGTTCCATTCATTCAACCGGTGGCGGGCTGAGTGGCTCAGTCCGCTGCCACTCTGGGGTGCCGGCAGCACTCAGCCTGCTGCAAGTTGGGGGTTCCGGCTGCCGTCCCCACTCAGCCTCCTGCCGGCCTGGGTGAGCAGAACCCCAGGCTGGTAGTGGGTTGAGGAGGGCCTGTGGCCAGATTCCCGGCTGTCTGGAGCTGGCAGACAGAACCCCCAGACCAGCAGCAGACTGAGCAGCTCAGCCTGCTGCTGGTCTGGGGTCCCGGCCACTGGCCCCGCTCAGCCCAGACCAGCAGTGGACTGAGCAGGGCCTGGGATTCTTATCTGGGGTTCCAACCACCAGCCCCGCTCAGCCCTCTGCCTGTCTGGGGTCCAGCTGCTGGCCCTGCTCAGCCTGCTGCCGGTCTGGAGTTCCATTCACCCAGACCAGCAGCGGGCTGAGCGGGGCTGGTGACCCCAGACCGGCAGGGGGCTGAGTTGCTCAGCCCGCTGCTGGTCTGGGGTTCCGTCCACCAGCTCCTGCCAGCCGGGATCCTGGGGGCCGGCCCCCCTCAGCCCACTACCAGCCTGGGGTTCTGCTCACCCAGACCAGCAGGAGGCTGAGCAGGGCCAGTGGCCGGGACCCCAACTGGCAAGGGGCCAGCAGCCGGCATCCCAGACTGACAACAGACTGAGCCACTTAGTCGCCTGCTGGCCCCACTCAGCCCTCCACCAGCCCGCTGCTGGCTCAGTGAATGGAACCCCAGACCGGCAGCAGGCTGAATGGGGCTGGTGGCTGGAACCCCAGACAAGGATCACACTAAATTGATAAGAGCTCCATTTTAATTTTATTTTAAATGAAGCCTCTTAAATATTTTAAAAACCTTATTTACTTTCAATACAACAATAGTTTATTTATATAATAAAGACACAGAAAGAGATGTTCTACAAACATTAACAGGTATTACTGACACGTAAAACCTTAAATTACAGTGAACTTGGCACACCACTTCTGAAAGATTGCTGACCCCTGATCTACAGCAATGTGAATTCACCAGCAAGCTCTTGTATACGCCCACCTAAAATGAGGCAGAAACAGCTGCTCTGAGAATACAGCGGTTTTCCTGCCATTCCATGACCTGAGGAGAAGATTCTGATCACAATCCACCCTCCCAGAGCACAGATTGTTTGCTGTTTTAGGATGCAGCATCAATAAGATTAATTTACCTGATATTTTTCCAAATGCTTTTCTATGCTTGGGGAAACAGAAAGCATAAAGCGCTTTTCATTTATGTAGAAAGGGTGCTTTGTACATCTCACACAGTTGTCAGCAACTAGAACAAAGAATTCAAAAGTGGAAATAAAATTAATACTATCTAAGGTGTATTTTGTAAGCACATCAGAAACAAGACCAATCCTTTTAGTATATAGTTAGAAACTAAATACAGTTGTTTCAAGTTTACTATTTGGAAATTGGAATTGACTTTTATGACAAAACAGATGTTAGTTAATTGTCCACTAAAATTAATGCAGATCCACTGATTTTAGTGGAGTTTCACACATTGACACCAGCTGAGAATCTGGGTAACTTTCAATGGCATGACATGACATGACAAGTATATTTTCTCACTTTTCTCTTTCCTGTAAAATGAAGTCCATTAACACAAAGGCAGAAGTAGTTTTGAATACTGTAATGTGAGGGGGAAAATATCAAAGCTTACATGCTGTGTATGAATTCATATTTGATCCAAAGGAATGTGATTAAACACAGTTGTGTTTAAAGAACTATGGGCCTGAGTTTCTTCTCATTTACAGTGGAATAAACAAGGAATAATTCAGGTGAAGTCCGTGCAGGGTCCACCAGGGTTAAAACGTACAGATGAGTGCTGAATCAGGCCCTGTAACTTTAGCTAAAACGATGGTACATAAAATACCTCCAGGTTTGAGGAACGTAATCATGGCTGTGCGAGACCTTCTGTCATATCTCACATCCTTTACTTCTCCTCCTCCTCGTTTGGATTTGTAGAAATTCAGTTCTATTTTGTCTCTGATCCATTCATCAGGTATCGGTAGATCTGGTACTTCAGAAACATTAATCTTCTCTCCAGAAATTGTTACATGGAGCTAACAAAAAACATACTTTTATTTTCTTTATGTGCTACAGTATCTGTTCGATACAGTTTTTGAAAACAAAAGTACATATTCTTTAAGTATCTCAAGGGTTTTTATATTGACTTGTCAATTACCTCAAATTTGACTCCTGTTTCTAGCGTAACCGGCACTGCTTTCAACTCTATCTTTCCATTATCCAGGCTCACAGTATGCTTACCTCTTCTTATCAGTTTCTGGGCAACTGCAATGGAAATTAAGAAGATTTTCAGATAGCTTTACACTAATGAAAAGTATTCCCTAGTGCCCTTAGCCAAAAATCTCTTTTGCACCACCAAAAGTGAAATAAATGGGAGTGATGTGCCTAAGTGCTTTTGAAAATCTCACTAGGCACCTATCTGCTTTGTTAGGTGTTTAAATATCTTTTTAAAATCTCACCACTGTATGCAACGTGCATCACTAGTAAACTATTTTAGGATCGTCAGTATGAAAGATGCTATCCCTATATACAAAATTATGGGTAAATCGCTACCAGTAAGAAACATTTTGATTCCAGCTAAGAGTTAATCGAGAAATAAGGCAGGCTCTTGCTTTATGTGAAATTTTCTTTACTAGTTTGTAAACAAACTGTTCTGTTTAATTTAAATCTGGATCAATTAAGTTCCAACCTCCAACTCCCACTGCAGGCTTGGGTTGCCTGCATTTTAATAGGGCACAGCTGTGTCTCGAGCAGGCTGATGTAGAGAAAACTGCCCTATACTAATTGGCAGGGATTTACTAATATTGACTAAGTCTGTACATTAATGTGAAGAAGAACATTGACTGATCCAAAGCCCACTGAAGTCTGCAGAAAAACTTGCATTGATCTCCATGGGCTGCAGATCAGGCCTCATCCCTCTTTGAGGTAGGATCTATGTAACTGAGGGTCAACTGCTGGTATTCTGTGAGCACCTGTCAGCTGAGTTTAATTGGACTAGAGCTGGTGCTGACATAGTTAGCAAAATTCTCCTCTCACAAGGTGCAGTAGTCTAACTTTGTGCACCCATCTGAGTGAGTGCAGGATTGGGCTCTGAATGTAGAGAAAGTGGGAGTTATGAACCGATTGTCTCAATATTGTCTTCAACTTTATTTGTGATACCATGAAAATGTTTGCATTAAGGCTGAGACCCAGATTCTGGTGCTCTTACTCACTGTAAGCAGGTTCCCGTTCCAGCCCTGGAAACCTGGGCTAGTTAGCCCTCCTGGTGATCAAATAAATTGTTGTTTAACCCAGTATCCCTTGATGTTAACATGAAATACATTGTTAGTTATATTTAAAATATGGACCATACCATCCTCCTCTTCAAAAGTGAGAAGAGCTTGTCTTTGCTGCAATCTGAATGGAATTTTTGCAGCTATGTGAAAAAGGCAGCAAGTATTCAAAACTGTGTCGTCACTCTCAGCATTTTCCATCCTAGTAAACTTCATTTTCTTTTTCGGTATCTCTCTTTTAATCTAATATTGTAGAACCAAGACAGGAAATGACAATGTTTAAATAATTTACTAAGCAACTGAAAAAATGTACAGTATGCCTCTTGCCTCACTCTGCAGTATTTTTTTTAAGGCTAATATATAGTAAGGCTGATGTAACTGGACTGAAGCAGGACCAAGTGAACCTAGACCATCCCTAACAGGTGTGTGTCTATCCTGTTCTTAAAAACTTCCAGTGATGGAGATTCCCCAACCTCTCTTGGATCCTATGTCCCCCTAAGGAGTTTAGTCTGTAAGCTTTTACTTTTCCTCCCCAATAAACTTTGAGCCCAAACTTGTCCTCAGGTACTAAAAGTCCAGTTGAAGTAAATAAGGATTCTACCTGCAGGATCAGAGCTTTGATGTGTAGAACTTTTAACACCAAAGGAAGTACAAAACATTGTGCATAAGTTGATATCACAAAGCAGTTTATGGTTACTGTTTGTGCTGCATTGAGTGTAGCTCTTTGGTAATAGGAGGCCTGCTAAAATTGCCTCGCATGTTACTAACTTAGTAAAATAAACATGAATGTTACAGTGTTTCATAACATTTGCAGCAGTGTAGCCAAAAGAGAGTTCTGATTCTGAACTCACCCATATTATACCAATATAACTCCACTGACTTCAAATGATTTCCACGCTATAAGTGAGATCAAAATTAGGCTACATGCAATTTGGGAAAACTAAAGTTACAATCATGGTTTGGGTTTTTTGTTCGTTTTTTTTCTGTAATGGACAAGTCCCTTTTCTTTTGACTCCTCTTTCCGACAGAGAGATAAAATATGAACTCATGAAAATGTTATGCACTTTTCTTTTCCTTTCAATTTTTTCCATTAAAACATTTCCTGATCTCTCTTGTATTTCCCAGTTTCATATTTCCATTTTTCCCCTCACTGTCAAGTGCATTTATTAACTTTGCCAGATAGAGAATGAGAAGGAAAGCAATAGCTGAATTTCATACTGAAGTCAATGGAGCCTACACAGATTTACAAAACTGATGATCTGGCCCTTAGAGTGTAGAAATTCAGAAGTAAAATGTATCCATTTGAAAGCTCTATTGTAAATATTTCAAATAGCAATTACCCGAAAATCCTGTGAAAGCTTTGAACTCTTTGCTGCAAGGTCATCTTTGAGCTTCTGAATCTCCTTCTGCAGCTCAATATTTTGTTGCTTTACTACAGCAAGATTTCTCTGCAGATTACAAATATAATGCATAATATGTAGAAGAGTCAAATTCTGGATTTCAGTAAAAAGTGGTAGGCACTAGAAATTGGAAAATGAATTTCCATTTTTAATCTTTTGCTAAAAATAACTAACCACACAACCATCAATGGCATGAACAATTATGAGATAGATTAAATCAATGGTACAAATTACTATCCAGTGGGTAAGTTTCCTGTCCAAGGAACAGCTCCATTCAACTTAAATAAGAAAAGTAAGATTTCAGAAACATTTACATACCACTATAAACTTACACTGCACTTTACACAGTTAGGTCCTGAACTTTCATATACACGAGGGATTTATACGTGTGAACAGCCTTATTTAGTTCAATGAAATTAATTGTGTGCATTAAATTATTAATGTGCAGGATCAGGTCCTGGATAATCTATATTCCCTGTCCTGAAGAGTTTACAAACTGAGGGCCAGTTCCGGGCCCCCTCCCACTCCACTCCCTTTATGCCATTCAAGAGGTAAAAGGGAAGCAGAAATCAGTTGCATTTCCACAGCTCTGGATTTCCTAGGTGTAGGGGAATCCTGAGCGGGTATACTGCCAATGTAACTAGCTCCCATGCTAGCTGTTTTGTGGTGCCCGGCATACGGAACACGTCAGGATTAGAAAGGGGACATGGCAGAAGTGATGAGCTCCAGTTAACCTGAACTAGTGGGTGGCTCCTTTAGCACCATTATCAGCTTATGGCATTTACATCAGTTCCCAGACTGCTCTAATATCTACCGGGGACGGTGAAATTAGATGTTATGGGTTTGATGTAGAAATTACACGGTAAGAGTCTGTGTGGTAAGAGCCTTGTGTAGGTCAGACTAGGTGATCATAATGGTTCCTTCAGACTTTAAAAGTTATGAATCCATGATCAGAGAGCCACAGTAGCTCTCTGAGAACATCCCAAAGAGCAGAATGAGTACAGCAGAGGATTTGGGCTTTAAAGCCTAAGTCTGCAAATACTTGTGCATCTAAGTGACTTTACCAATGAATAATCCCATTGACTTTGGCAGTACGTACGTATGTAAAGTTACTCACATATATAAAGTGTTTTCAGGATTAGGCTCCAAATAAGATAAGACACAGAATGAGGACAATGCAGAGAGGATATAGATTATTGATATGAGAAAGAAAAAATTGTTTGAAATAGAGGGTTTTCAGGAGGGATCTGAAAGAGGACAGAGACAGCACCTGTAGGATGAGGACAAGGTATTCCAGGTGTAGCAACAAGTTACAAGCACAAAGCTGAGTAGAAAGAAGAAAAAGGGCACAGTGAAGTAAGAGGACTGGGAGGAACATAATGGGGAAGTAACAACAGAGATGTAGAATGAGGCAAAACCGTGTAGAGCCATGAACATGAGGACAAGGAGCTTGAATTTGGCTACTTACATTCTACTATGTCTGAAGTTCTCTGAAATTAATAATGTACCAGCAAAACAAATTAAATCCATCATTTATTGGCTTGAACATCTACATGAAAATCATTATTAAAAATACCTTGGGATACTGAGATAATAGCCTCTAAACTACAGCTCATAGGTCAAATCTAAAACTGTACTGCAAATCTCTCCCCCAGATAAGCCACAACCATCAGCCCCTGACAGTATAGGAAGAGTTCACTGCCTACCACTCATGTTCCAAATGCCTTGATTACATACCCCAAGGACAATTACCAATTCATTCTCAAATGAAGCAGAGAATAACTTTGCCATCCTTAGTAAGTAAACTTCTGTGTCTTTATGCAGCTATGTTAGCTACAAGCTTTCTCAGGTTGCAAGCTCTTTACAGTTATGTAGAAATGACTAACTCTCCTGGATGCTCTAAGCTTTTATGAGGCGTTTTATTAGGAAGTTTTGTTTTAAAGTGTTCTTTATGTAATTTGATAGAGCAATTCAATGACCCAACTCAACACAATGTGGACTTTGGTGAATTGTAAGACTGCTGTCAATGGGAGCCTTGGACCACGTGAAGGTGTATTCTGTTATCCATCACTTTTTACCTGTGATGTAGAAAGTCATAGCTTTGCCTGCATTCTTTCAAATAACTACTGCAAGATTTTTTTTTATTTTTATCATGTAACTTCTGAATTTTTTATAAAATGATGTGCTAAATATTTTGGCCCTACAAATTGTAGTTCTGATGGAGCTTTTTGAATTGAAAGGGGAAAGTACTCCAACCTACAAGGAACACGTCTACAACTCTTCTCCAAATGTTGATAGCTATGGGTAAATTCTCTTATTACCTCCTGGTTTTCCTTTTTTATCATGTTCTCCTTATATTGCTCCTCTTCTAAATCCATTAGCTTTTTCAGCTCATCTTGTGCCTGAACTCTCTCTTGATCAGCACTTAGTTTCAAAAGAAGGAGATCATCTTTTTGTTTTTCAGCTTTTCCAAGCCTTCCCTTGACATTGAAAACAACAAGTACTTCAGTATATTTTCATTAGAACAAACAAAATATTGTAAAGTCGGTTTAAAAGCAATCTTTGGGCAATTTTTTTCTTTTGGACACATGCATGCTGCTGCTTCTGACTTCAGTGGAAACCTAAGAGCTGTACAGTTCATACGCACCTTCCATTTTTCTAGTTCTTCTTTAAGATTGTCAACGTCATCTATCTGTGTGCCAGAATGGTCAGTAACTTTCAGATTCTAGAAAGACAAGAAAATGCACAGTACTATTTTTTCACACTATAATATCACAAGATATGTCATGCTAGAGAGATTACATTCACTTGTTAAATCGTTATCTGTACAAATCATATCAGCAGTGTTCAAACTATATTAGTAAAAGAATAACACTTTGCACTAATTTGAAATATTTTGCCACTGTAGTTATTAGTTAATCAGTACACATGACAGTCCAGTTCTTGACTGAGAGCCTTTTGCTGCTTCTCTGCAATTCTGCCAGTCCTGATGGGTGATGGGGAGAAAGTGCTGATTAGACAAATCTGATAGAGACGTGCTGAATTAGCTATTCCCAGTATTTTCATGCAGGAGTATAACAGATGCACTATAACAATGAGTTTCTCATTTTTATTCTTTCACTTCAATAAGTCTTGAAAGTTAGACAGAAATCACTGAACTACTGTTGTGGTTGGAAAGGATATAAATATCAGAAAATGGATTTTGGTCATTAAACACGCGGACTTAATTGGAACTATTATCCAACTGCAAACTAGGGCTAATAGTTCTGACACACCGTGGAGGCATGCTGCCCCATGGTCTTCCAAAAGAACTAAGATCAGTGCGATCAACTGAGGTCAGTGGGTTTACTCACAGTGTATAAAGTTATACAAAGAGCCTTGGCAGAATTTGATTGAAATTATTAAACAAAAAATCAATGGATAATATCAATGTTTATTTTTAAGCATTTTTATCAATTTCAATGTTCACAAATGTGCAAAATTATGGGGGAGTAAGATAACTAATGCCAGTATCTGTTGAGATTCAAAAAGTTAAAGCTTTATAATTGTTAAAACACAATTTGTCATCATCACATCAAAATATACAAAGCAAATGTCCTTCAATCAACAAATCATACTTGTTTTTACTATTTATTTCACTAGTCCATTTGTAACAAGCCTAATACAAAAGTTTAAATCATTACTTGGGCAGCATTTTGCTTACTTTGCCTATCTGTAAATTTCAATTATTATTGATGGAAATTTTTGTTACTTCATGTGTGAACAGTGAAATGGACATTTATCAACAAAATTCTAATCCCTCCAAGCCTACTTATAGGTGTATAAGTCTTTGCAGAAGCAGATGGTTAGACTGCCAAGAATAATATCAGTAGGGAAAATAGGATCAAAAAGTATTTCAGAATTAAAAAATTAGAACGCAGAAGTTCACATACAGAGAAAACTTGTAGCTGGGCGGAGCACCAGAAATGAAGGAAAAGCCCTTCTTGCTCCATTTTACTTCTGGTTGCAATATTCTAAAAGAGAAAAATTCCAGAAAGACCTGCAGAAAAATCCCTCTTGTTTCACTTAGAATTACGTAAAACTGGAATGTGAATCATAAAATTTAGGCACAGAAAAGACCTATTAAGTAATGGAGTAGTTTCCATGCCAAACTGGATATTCCACAAAATATTTCCCACAAAATATTTTCCAGTGCTTTGTCCCGTCTAGGTTTTTTTTATTTTTTTTAATTTATCTTTTTAATTTTGTAAGAAAAAGAGAGAGAAAGAAGATACAGGCTATAATTGGAAGCTGTTCAGAAAAAGAGTGCCTATTTATTACTGAAAAATATCTTACAGCACCAGCTAAGCATCTCCATTTAGAGATTTTTTTCAAATACAGATTCTTATAGCATTGGCACAACAGAAAATACTTACAATAGAGTCATCTTTTAAGGAACATGGTTGACTTGTTAAATCCATTGAACCCTGAGGAAATAGAAACTATACATCACTTTCACAATATGTAGAACATACAGGATAGTATAATAACCTGAGAGCAAGACATGCCAAGATTTCTACAGTACAGCATTTAGCTTACTTTGCTTAAGGCTTTGAAACAAAGATAAAAAGAACATATTTCATTATGAGTTATAAGGCCAGTGTTCTATTATATTTAAAATTACAATAATATGAGGATGTTCATAAACATAGTAATGAACACACTGGAAAATGTTTATCCTGGAGGTAATGAAGTTCCATATAAGAGCAGGGATCCACTTGCACATATGTGATGGCAGGGCAGGGCAGGGCGGGGGCTACAAACATTTTCAGAGTTGCCCCTTATCTTTCAAATACTGTATACACTTGCTTAATTACATGCAAGTAGTGCATTAGCAGGATCAGGATGGCGTTTATCTTGTTGTGTCAGGACCACACCTTCCCTTCTGCAGTATTGCCAACCCCAAGTGTTCCAAATAATCATGAGGCAGGTTTAAAATGTATCAGATTTTTCCCCAAAAAAAGTTAGTTTTATGTGATTTCTGGTTTCCAAGCTTTCAAGCATATTTGGGTTACATTTTCAAGCTTTTCTCTGCAATCATGAGGGCTAGAAAGTTGTACAGCTTTTTCTGGTTTTGTTTTAATGAAATCTGCAATTCTCTCACATTTACTTGTGTCTAGGAGGTAGGGCTTACAGTAAAACTTTTGTAAGCCTTGTGATAAAATCACAAGTTATCACCACTGCTTCTGCTTGGAAAACACCTAGAACACTTTGAGTGCCATCCAAAAGAAATAACAGCAATAATATTATCCACACAAAAATCTGCTATATGTAACATACCAAATAATCATAGAATCATAGGACATAGGAAGGGACCTCAGGAGGTCATCTAGTCCATTCCCCTCCAGTCATGGCAGGACTAAGAATTATCTAGACCAGCGGTGGGGAATCCGGTGGCCTTGTCAGAGTAAACTGCTGGTGGGCCGCACGACAGTCTCTATATTGACTGCCCGCAGGCGTGGCCATGGTTCACCATTCCCGGCCAATGGGAGCTGTGGAAAGCGGCGGCCAGCACGTCCCTGTGGCTCACGCCGCTTCCTGCAGCTGCCATTGGCCAGGAACAGTGAACCATGGCAACTGGGAGCTGCAGGCAGCCGTGTCTGCAGATGGTCAATGTAAATAAACAGTCTTGCGGCCTGCCAGGGTATTACCCTGACTGGGCACGTGGAGCCCACGGGCCACAGACTGCCCATCGATCTAGACCATTCCTGACAGGTTTGTCTAACCGACTCTTAAAGATCTCCAGTGATGGAGATTCCACAACCTCCCTAGGCAATTTATTCCAGTGCTTAACTTCTCCTAATGTCCAACCTAAACCTCCCTGGCTGCAATTTAAGCCCATTGCTTCTTGTCCTATCCTTAGCGGTTAAGAAGAACAATTTTTCTCCCTACTCCTTGTAACAACCTTTTATGTACTTGAACACTGTTATCATGTCTCCACTCAGTCTTCTCTTCTCCAGCCTAAACAAACCCAGTTTTTTCAATCTTCCCCCACAGGTCATGTTTTCTAGACCTCTAATCATTTTTGTTGCTCTTCTCTGGGCTTTCTCCAATTTGTCCACATCTTTCCTGAAATGTGGTGCCCAAACCTGGCACAATACTCCAGTTGAGGCCTAATCAGCGCAGAGCAGAGCGGAAGAATGACTTCTTGTGTCTTGCTTACAACGGTCCTGCTAATACATCCCAGAATGATGTTTGCTTTTTTTGCAACAGTTTTACACTGTTGACTCATATTTAGTTTATGATCCACTATGACCCCCAGCTCCCCTTCCACACTACTCCTTCCTAGGCATTTCCCATTCTGCATGTGTGCAACTGATTGTTCCTTCCAAGTGGAATACTTTGCATTTCTCCTTATTGAATTTCATGTTATTTACTTCAGACCATTTCTCCAGTTTGTTCAGATCATTTTGAATTTTAATCCTATCCTCCAACGTATTAGCAACCGCTCCCAGCTTGGTATCATCCGCAAACTTAAGCGTACTCTGTATGCCATTATCTAAATCATTACTGAAGATATTGAACAGAACTGGACCCAGAACTGATCCCTGTGGGACCCCTCATTATGCCCTTCCAGCATGACTGTGAACCACTGATAACTACTCTCTCTGAACAGTTTTCCAACCAGTTTGCACACATTATAGCAGCTCCATCTAGGTTGTATTTCCCTAGTTTGTTTATGAGACGGTCATGCTAGACAGTATCGAAAGCTTTACTAAAGTCAAGATATACCACATCTACTGCTGCCCCCCTACCCACAAGGCTTGTTACCCTGTCAAAGAAAGCTATCAGGTTAGTTTGACATGATTTGTTCTTGACAAATCCATGCTGACTGTTTCTTATCACTTATTATCTTCTAGATGTTTGCAAATTGATTGCTTAATAATTTGCTCATTATCTTTCTGGGTACAGAAGTCAAGCTGACTGGTCTGTAGTTCCTCGGGTTGTCCTTATTTCCCTTTTTATAGATTTGGCACTATATTTGTCCTTTTCCAGTCTTCTGGAATCTCTCCCATCTTCCATGACTTTTCAAAGATAAATGCTAATGGCTCAGATATCTCCTCAGTCAGCTCCTTGAGTATTCTAGGATGCATTTCATCAGACTGTGGTGACCTGAAGACATCTAATTTGTTTAAGTAATTTTTAGCTTGTTTTTTTCCTAATTTAGCCTCTGATCATACCTCATTTTCACTGGCATTCGTTACGTTAGACGTCCAGTCACCACCAACCTTCTTGGTGAAAACCAAAACAAAGAAATCATTAAGCACCTCTGCCATTTCCACATTTTCTGTTATTGTTTTTTCTCACTCATTGAGTAATGAACCTACCCTGTCCTTGGTCTTCCTCTTGCTTCTAATGTATTTGTAGAATGTTTTCTTGTTACCTTTGTCTCTAGCTAGTTTAATCTTGTTTTGTGTCCTGGACTTTCTAATTTTGTCCCTCCAGACTTGTTTGTTTATATTCATCCTTTGTAATTTGACCTAGTTTCCACTTTTTTTAGGACTCTTTTGATTTTTAGATCATTGAAGATCTCCTGGTTAAGCCAGGGTGATTTCTTGCAATACTTCATATCTTTCCTATGCAGTGGGATAGTTTGCTCTTATGCCCTTAATAATGTCTCATTGAAAAACTGTCAACTGTCTTCAGTTGTTTTTCCCCTTAGACTTGCTTCCCATGGGCTCTTATTACCAACTCCCTGTGTTTTGCTAAACTCTGCCTTCTTGAAATCCATTGTCTTTATTTTGCTGTTCTTCCTCCTACCATTCCTTAGAATCATGAACTCTACCATTTCATGATCACTTTCACCCAAGCTGCCTTGCACTTTCAGATTCTCAACCAACTATTTGTCAAAATCAAATCTAGAACTGCATCTCCCCTACTAGCTTTCTCCACCTTCTCAAATAAAAAAATTGTCTCCAGAACATTCCAAGAACTTGTTGGATAATCTGTGCCCTGCTGTGTTGTTTTCGCAACAGATGTCTGAGTAGTTGAAGTCCCCCATCACCACCCAGTCTTGTGCTTTGGATGATTTTGCTAGTTGTTTAAAAAAAAAATCCTCATCCACCTCTTCTTCCTGGTTAGGTAGTGGATAGTAGACTCCTACCATGACATCCCCCTTGTTTTTTACCCATTTTATCCTTGCCAAGAGATTTTCAACAAGTCTGACTCCTATTTCCAGCTCAACCTCAGTCCAAGTCTATACATTTCTAATATATAGGGTAACACCCTCTCCCTTTTTCTCCTGCCTGTCCTTCCCAAGCAATCTGTAGGCTTCTATTCCAATCATGCATATTATCCCACTAAGTCTCTGTAAAGCACATAAACAAGAGTACTTTATAATGAAGAAAGTGTATTATTTTCTTTTTATTTGCACTTTACAAGCCACCAAAAGCTCTTAATACCTAAACAAAACGCTGCCTAAACGGCCATCGAGCACAAGTAACTTGCGTTACTCTTTAAAACCTTGGTGACTGTGATTATTTACCATCATGCGTGTTCCGCGTACAGTTAATAACCGAGAAGTGTTTTTCAGAGCGATACTATCACACCCAGTCCGCGGTGTGCATGCGCCGTTACAGCCCACCCTTAGGAAGCCAGCTTGGACTTCGCGCTCGCATCCTTCCCTGGCCTCCGCCGCTGGCCCGTGAAGACCCAGCTCTTTAGGGGAACCCGAACCCGAACCCGAACCAGACGGGGTGCGGGCGCTGCAGGCACCTGCCCGGTCTGTCAGCACCCGCAGAGCTCACCCGCCCCGCTCCCGGCTGCCATCACCCTGCGCGCTCACTTTCAGTTTCGCTTTCGGGACGGAGGCCGGGGGCTAGGGCTGGAGAGAGGGCGGCAGCAGAGCAGCGCGGAGCAGCGTGCGCGGCCGGCGCAGGGCTGCACTTACAGCGGCGTGGGGTGGCGAGACAGCCGCTGCCGTGCGTGGATTGGGTCCCCCGGCGCGCTCCAGCCCCCGGGCCTGTGGACTAGCCGGCGGGCAGGCAGCAGCATTAGCCGGAGCAGCTGGTCTCCAGTTCCCGGCAATGACGTGGCGGGGAGGTGTTTGCAGGGGCAGCCTGCCCGCCCGCCCGCCAAGACGCCTCCTCTCCGCCCAGCCCCAGCGCAAGGGGATTGCAGGGGCTGGGCTCTCAGCCGTCAGGGTCCCCACCCTTCGGGCAGTGGCTTCGTTCCCCTGGCGCGCTGGGAGGTTACTCTCCGCAGCCCCGGGGAGCCTTGTGTCGCGCTCCAGAAACAGACTCCAGTGGGAAGCAGCTGCTGTGGTGGAGAGGCTGCACCCTATGGGGTCGGCTCCCTTTTCCAGCCGTGCTGGCTCTCATCGAGCGCTGGCACTGCAAGGCACCCTGCTCCCATATTTTGGTCATCAGAGCTCCTGCTAACCCAGCTCTGCATGTTATCCACTTGGATCCAGCACTCCAGCATACTTCCCGATGCTGCTTCTCTCGTAGTCCCTTCTGTAGCACCTCTCCCCCATCTGGATTCCTGCCCCCTTTGCATACTAGCATATTGGAGGGCCTAAGAAACACTAGTAGTAGTGGCGGATTAGCTACTGTGCTAACATGGCCCATGCCCAGGGCACCTGGCCAATTTGGAGTGGTGGAAAAATTGGCACCCCTGCGCCCCAACCTGTTCTGCCCACCTGGCACTTCTGTCAGGGAGTGGGGTCGGGGTGCAGGAACTTGCTCGACCTGCCTGCTGCTTCTGCCAGAGAGTGGGACAAGCCCCAGTGCCCCAACCCCACTCCCTGGCAGAAGTGCCAGGTTGGCAGAGCAGGTTGGGGCACAGGGGTGCCCCAATTGCCAGGGCCCCTGGTGTGGTCCATGTTGGCCCAGTGGCTAATCTGCCACTGCTTCTAGATGCTCTATGCCAACATGAGGGAGCTTCCCCATTGGCAGGGCCAGCGCTTCCATTTAGGCGACCTAGGCAGTCACCTAGGGCGCCAGGATTTAGGGGGCGGTATTCTGCCACCCTCCGCAGCAATTTGGCGGCGGGGAGTCCTTCCGCGCTCTGGGTCTTCAGCTACAATTCGGCAGCAGGTCCTTCACTAGCTCCGGGACCCACCGCTGAAGTGCCCCAAAGACGGGGAGCACGGAAGGACCCCCGCGCTGCCAAATTGCCGCCAACTGGGACCGCGGAAGGACCCCGCCTCAGGCGCCAAAAACTCTGGCAGCGCTCCTGCCCGTTTCCATAATAAAACCACCTCCACCAGAGGCGATAGCATCAGTGGGAGAAGCTCTGCTGACATAGCACTGTCCACAATGGCACTTAGGTCAATGTAACTTATGTCACTTAGGGGAGGGGGATACTTATTCACACCCCTGAATGACATAAATTATGCTGACAACCTGTAGTATGCACAAGACCAAAGATTGGAAGTAGACTAGGAATGGAGCAATGCGATAGAAGGTCCATAGCTATGCAGGGCAAATTGCCACATAGCAAAGAGTTTAGCCATGTTGGTCCCAGGATATTAGAGAGTTAAGGTGGGTGATATAATATCTTTTATTGGACAAGCTTCTGCTGGTGAGAGAGACAAGCTTTTGATCCACAGACACAGGTGCTAACTCCATGGGTGCTCCAGGACTCAGCACCCACCAGCCACCCAGCGATCAGCTGCTCGGCAGGCCCCACCAAAAAGCTGTTTGGTGGCACCAGCAGGCAGGAGGCAATGGGAGGGAGGGATGGGAAGAGGCAGGAGGAGGGTGGGGGCTCAAGGCAGAACAGGGGTGGAACACCCCTCACGGGGCTACCTAGAGGATTCAGGGGGCCTGAGGCGAAATAATTTTGGGGGCCCCTTCCATAAAAAAAGTTGCAATACTATATTCTCATGGGGCCTGGTGCAAATTGCCCCACTTCCCCCCCCCCCGGGCAGCCCTGACCCCCTGCCCCCTCAAGAAAGAAGAAAATTGGCACCTATTTTGACACAGCTCTTCCTCACAGCTGGGAAATGCAACATAAAAGAGATTTTTTTAGCATAAGTAGTTAGCATATATTGTAAGGAGCATTCAAGGGAGAGTGACCTGCTAGGGTTGCAGCAAGTATTCTAGGCCATGGCATGTGGCTGTGGGTGAGGCTACATGCCCCCACACACCCCATAGGGTGGGAGTAGATTCTTTCCCCCAAGTCCTGCATAGTTCCCTGCACAAAGAATGTTTACCTGAGCTCTGTGCATAGTGAGTGGATTTAAGCCATAGTGCATAGTCAATACACTCTTTTGAAAATATAACTTGTAAATTGTAAATGGAACTGGTATGTGTGACTCTGGAAAGAACCTTACATAGATAAAGGGAAGAGTGAAGAGGTGATGATAACATGTTTCAGAGTAGCAGCTGTGTTAGTCTATATCCGCAAAAATAACAGGAGTACTTGTGGCACCTTAGAGACTTGTTAGTCCTGTTCTTTTTGAGGTGATAACATGTAGCTTAGCTTCAAAGACCTAAGAAAATCTGAAAATTTCCCTGGCAAGTCTGGATTGATGGTGAATTGGTTCTTCAGCATGATGAACCCTCTTGATATATCTAAAAATTAGAGGTAGAAAAGACATATTAGGTATTTCAGATGAATGTTGTCCCTTCCTGTTGCTGGACAGCCCCAGGATTGGGGGGGGGGGCTCAAAGGTGCTTATAAGTGCTTAAAAGGACCTTTGCACTCAGCTCCCACCCCCCACCATGGAGCTGTGCCCAGTACAGCTTGACCACAGCTCAGGATCTGGATCACAGTTGTAACACTGCACCCCATATTTTCACAGGGATATTATTGTGATAGGTTTATGGCATAATTATGATCCATTTTGTACAAGATATGTCATGAGGTGTCATTGAAAAAGGTATGATTTGCTGAATATGATTATCCTATTTGTATGCATGTCTCATTTTTGTATCTGAAGTTATGAATATTGCTTAGGGATCTATATTTCAAATGGGCTTACTCTGGAAAACACCCACAACCAGCCTTTCAGGTACAACAATGAAGAAGCCAGATGTGGCTGATGGGCCATCAGCCATAGGACAATGGACTATAGAATAGCTTAACCTTCCTGTGGGTGTTTTGGCCAGTCTATAAGCAATGGCTGATATAACACTGCAAGGACATGTGACCAGGCCACATGATTCTGGACTCCATCTTGGGATGTCAGTATTTTTCCATAAACCAGTGTGGGAACCAAGTTTTGAAACAAAGGGTTCATGCCGTATGCTACAGCTATGTAAGGCAGGGAGTGACATCATCTGTTGTTCTTCATTCCCCACACAAGGAGACTCCTGGAAACACTTGGGGAACAAAGACTGAACTGGGGGAAATGCTGGACCCAGACTAAAGGGATTTCTAGCCTGTGTATAAAAGACTTGGGGATTCTAAGATGTAAAGCAAGTGCACCTTGCCCCTTAGAAATCTGTAGCCTGCCTGTACCATCAGTTAGGGTGAAAATCAGATTGGATATGAATTAGCAATCTAGTATATTAAATTTATCTTGCATTTTTGTTTATTAGGTAATCTGCTTTGATCTGTTTGTTATCACTTATAATCACTTAATCTATCTTTTGTAGTTAATAAACTTGTTTTTCCTTTATCTGAATCAATGACTTTGGTGTGATGTGTGTGGGAATCTTAGCTCAGAGGGGCTGTTGTATATTCCTCTCCATATTGGGTGGGGGTGCGAACTGGATAATAAATTCATATTGGTTGGGGTTTGGACCAGGGCAGGACAGAACCACTCTTGGGTCCTAGGCTGGAAAGCTGGGAGTGATTTTGGCTGTAGCCTCCCTATTGTTGGTTCACATGCAGTGGCTGGTCAAAGAGCCTGCATGTAACTGCAGCTGGGTGTGTCCCTACCTGTGTGTATGCTGATGGAAGTGTAAGACCGGAAGTGTGTCTGAAGCTTGTCACAGCAGCACAGTGTGAGAGGAAGCCCAGGCTGGTAGGTCAGAAGGCTCAGTGGTATCCCAGTCCCAGGTGGCACCCCGGGGAGAACCCATCACAACAGTAATTAAAGATCCCAGGGCAGTTTTGGAGAAGTAAAGTTTTCTGATATTCATTTTCAATTTATCCTTTTTTCACATTAATTCTTGTCAGACCAGAGAAATATATCTGAGTGGGAGAATCTAGCTGTACTTAGGTGTCAGATACCTCTCTCCTATAAGAGAAAGCATGATGATTGGAAGGATCCATTTTCCACCTCAAAATGGTTATGAATTAAACAGTCAATACTGATTTGCATTATTTACAAGAAAGCTTCTAAAATATGTCCTAACAGTTTTGGAATGTTTCTGTTCCACTCACACTACGGCCCTGGAATATTACTGTGTGGAACTGCTGTGACTTAGTCCAGCAGCCCCAGCATGACCACTAGAGAGAAAACAATGAAATAAACAGAATTTAAGAGATGCAATATTATGTTTGAGCCAAATCCTGGTTCTTTGGCTACAAATCGGACAACTCCCTGAGCCACACAAAGAAACATTGTTTCACAGAAAGTTTCCCTAGTTTCTTAGTATTAGTTATTTAGTTTCTAGACGGAAGAACAAATTTTAGCAGAAACACCAAAACACACACTGGGGGCTATATTAGCAAAGTGCAGTGAGCTCAAGAGCTACATCTAATGTGCACATAAATAGCCATATTTTTTTTAAATGAGCTCCGATGCAGAGGTTTCTTGTGCTTTTGTCTTTCTTGCCAACTGGAGAGAATTTGTTTGTTGTTTGAATTCACAGGTTAAAAAACCTACCACTGAACTGCGTTGTCCCCAGCCTGCAGCTACAGGGATACAGCAGTCACTGTATGTATTTTAGAACTCTGAAGTGCATGCATTGCCTCTTGGGACTAGTTTGAATCCTGAATTATAGGATTCTAAAGCTATAATTATAAAAATATTTGCTTTTGGTCTCCTGCTCCTGCCAAATTTTATAGTCAGCAGGATTTCCTTGTACCTCCTCTGACTGCACCCATTGTCCAAGAAGTACTTCTTAGGCTATTGTTTCAATCAAGTGCTCCATGATAGGTTCAGTTTTCTCCAAATTGCCTCTCACAAGAAGTCAGGAAGCTGTTTCCATTCAGAAATGCAGCACAGTCCATTTTACCCCCCAAACCATGTAAGACTCATTTGGTTTCATTAAAAGAAAGTTTAGCAAGAAAAGTGAAAATTAGATTTTAAAAATGACATGCATATCTTAGCTAGTCTTAAACTCCACATCTGCAGGGCTGGCTCCAGCTTTTTTGCCACCCCAGGTGGCGAAAAAAAAGAAACAAGAAAAAACCAATTGAACTGCTGCTGAAGTGCTGCTGAAGAGGAAGAGAGGGACTGAAGGACCTGCCGCCACATTGCAGTCACAGACCCAGATGTGCCCCCTCATTCACGGATGGAATGCCGAGCTTTCTATGGGCCACCCCAGGCACCTGCTTCCTTCGCTGGTGCCTGGAGCTGGCCTGCACAACTGTAGACTCCAAAGTCCTCAGTATACACAGGTATCCTTTTGGGCCAGTTACAACACAGAAGTGAGAACTTGCATTTCTAGAGAGCACAGCTTTTCTCTCAAGTTTTTTTCTTTTTCTTCTTGACCCTTTTGACAGACCACGAGTCACAGAAAACAGACTCTGGTCTCTAAGCATGTATCACAGATTGTTCTTTCTCCCTAGCTTCTCTCTTTTCCCCGATCCATTCATCAAGAAGCCTGTCTACACTGCAATCAGACTCCAGCGCCTAGCCCAGGCCAGCTGCCTGGGACTTGTGGGGCTACGGCACACAGGACTGTCAAATTGCAGCGTAGATGTTCAGGCTCAGGCTGCAGCCTGAGCTCTGGGATCCTCCTACCTTGCAGAGTTCTAGGGCAGGGGTGGGCAAACTTTTTGTCCAAGGGCCATATCAGGGTGCAAAACTGTATGGAGGACTGGGTATGTAAGGCTGTGCCCCCCAAGCAGCCTGACCCCCACCCCCTATCTGACCCCTCCCACTTCCCACCCTCTGACTGCTCCCCTCAGAACCCTCCACCCATCCAACCTCCCCCTACTCCTTGTCCCCTGACTGTCCCCACCCCCATCTAACCCCCCCTGCTCCCTGTTCCCTGACTGCTCTTACCCCTATTCACACCCCTGCCCCTTGACAGGCACCCCAGGACCCCGCCCCCTATCCAATCCTCCCTGTTCTCCCCAGCTCTGCCCCATCCAACCACCCCCCGTCCCCTGACTGACCCCCAGAATCTTCTGCCCCATATTCAACCCCCAGCCCCCTTACCATGCCGCTCAGAGCAGCATGTATGGACCCGCTCCTCCTGGCTAGAGCCAGCAACACTGCCACGCCGCCCTGCATGAGTGTGCAGCCCCACCGCCCAGAGCGCTGCCCACATGGCAGTGTGACTGCAGGGGTGGGGGGACAGCAGGGGAGGGGCCAGAGGCTAGCTGCCCGGCCAGGAGCTCAGGGGCCGGGCAGGACAGTTCCGCAGGCCACATGTGGCCCTCGGGCCATAGTTTGCCCACCTCTGTTCTAGAGCCTGGGATCCAGCCTGAACCTGAGCCTGAGCATCTACACTGCAGTTAAAGAGCCCCTTAGCCCAAGCCCTGTGAGCCTGAGTCAGCTGGCACAGGCCAGCTGCAGCTGTCTAATTGCAGTGTAGACAGGCTTCCTGAGGCAAGGGTCATAAGCTCATGGGCGTGTGGAGTCTTCAGTTACTTTTGAACTGTGCCCCCACTCCAGTACCTTCTAAATAAAGATATTTCCCTTGATGGATTTGCCAAGAAGGATAGGGAAGACTCCACTGACTGTTTCTCAGATCCATTCATAATTATATTCACTGCTTTGGATGAACAACTTTTGGTTCCTGCTTTTTCCTCTAGTATTTTGGAATAGATTTTTTTTTGAAGATGTATACACACTAGATAGTTGGTCCCCGGCTCATTTTTATATTGTATTTCTAAAAAAAAAAAAATAAAATAATCCCTAACCCAAAGATTCATCTTTTATATATATTTTTGTAAGTTAAGGGTCATGACTGAAGGTATTTTTATGAATCCAGCTCACTTTGCCCTGACAGAAATGGCTTGCATTTTCCTATAGTTCTCTCAACTTTATGTCTTGTTTTGTCTTAAATATGAGTGATTGACAAACTTAATGGATCTGTCACAAAACCATATTATACAAGTGTCACAGTGTTATCCTCAGCCCAAGATTATTTAAGTTTTTAAAAAATTGAATCTGTTTCTACAAACATTTCCCAGTAATTCTTTTTGCCATTGGGTTGGCAACAACTGTCTTGCATCAGTCTGTGGGATTATGTTCAGCATGAAGTAATATTCAATGAGTAAGATTTATGTGAAATTTAGCTTCCAAGAAAGGATGATTCATTCAACACTGTTCACTTCACTAGATTTCTCTGTATCTGTACTGAACTGGTGAGCTGCCAAGTGCTCAGAACTCTATTTATTCGCTGGCAATTCGGCTAGAAGCATATGTATACAGTCCCTTAAAATCTGCAGCAGGAAGCCAGGCTGGAGTGATGTCACAGTTCAGGGTAACTGTGTCTGTATTCCCTCCTTGTGGTCCACCCAGGGCACCCAATCTAGGCTTCTCAGCCATTGCCTGTCTTGGATAGATAATACCATCTCTCTTTCTCTCTCCCTCCTGACTGGGTTTTTTCCAGGCTACACAGTTCAATACATACACTGTGATATTCCCAGCAAGCCAGTCTGCCTAAACAGGCCAGTGTCTGCACTTTGCTTTCTCTCCAGAGGTTAGGAACAGTGTAATTGCCCACAATTATAAGTTATAAGCAAGCACACTTCTTCTTAAGGTGAAAGAATGACAGAGAAAACATATTTGAACAATAAAAGAACTGACTCGCATGCTAAAAGGCTCACCAGAGCTCACCCCATCTCCAGCCTCAGGATCTGGTAGGTGTCAGTCCTTCAAAATCTTTCAAAACATTTGGTTTTCCCTGTGGTTACCAGTTCATAACAGTCTCAGAACCAGAACAAAAACTAGGCAGAGCAGCCATTTCTTTATACAGTTCAGGCCTTTGGTAACAAGTAATCACCAGACAAAAACCCTCTCCTCAAAGCATGGCTTCAAAAGGCTGGGTTTTTGTATAAACAGAGTTGGGTAATTTTTAACTACTCTGCAGAGAATCCCCAGGAAATCCACTTCACACTTATTGTTCCAAAAGTCCCTTCTTGTCCAGCACATTTTCAGTGTTCACGTTAGTCCTTTGTACTCCCAGGCCTTACATCACATCTCTTCCTGCCTTTGTCCCTGCCCTGAGACCTGAGGTTACATGCAATCCCAGCCCACAATAATACATAATTTTTCATTTACTACAATGGACCCAAAAGATACTTAAACTTAATTCAGTAAGGTCTCCCAAGGATATGAAGGAAATTTCCTTATCTGTCAGAAGGGGAACTGGGAAAAGTACCAAGAGAAGCTCTACAGTGAAGCAGAGAGAGACAGAATTATATGACCCGATTTTTGACTGAATTTGAATCCTTCCCCTGCCATCAGACATTGCTTAGGGCATGTACAAAACTCTGACATCCCTGTCTATGCTGGGCCACTCTTTGTATGTCCTCTATGTTGTTAAGTAAATTTTCCCATTCTGAGCCCTGGTCTACACTATAGAGTTAGGTTGACACAAGGCAGCTTACATTAACCTAACTCTGTATGTGTCTACACTAAAATTGAGCTCCCTCTGATGTAACATGCCCACTACACCAACTTAATAACTCCACCTCCATGAGAGGCATAGAGTCAATGACAATGTAGTTAGATCAACACAGCATAAACACTGCATTGCTTATATTGACTGTTACTGGCTTTCAGAAGCTGTCCCACAACTGCCCCACAGTTCCATCGGAGTTCCTGGTGAGGATGCACACTACTGGCACAAGGAGCAAAATGTAGACATGCACAAGCGAATAAATTGTGTAGCATAGACATGCCTTGAGCAGTGTTTGATGGAGGAATTCTTTTGATCAGCACCTTTACTCTGTTCCTCCAGCTGCCCATTGACATGGCAGATTTTCTGGCTTTATTCTTAATATATGTCCCAGATATTTCCATCTTCTTTTCTGCATAACTTTAGAGATAAGATGTTGTTGAACTCTGATGAATGTGGGAATTTGTTATAAATTCATTCAATTTAATACCTAGTATTTTCCTAAGGCATTTGCTTTTGAAGACATTTAAACATCTCTTTTGACCTTTGGTGGACATGCTTAGTATTCTGAACAAACATTTCTTAGAGCTACTCCTTCTGCAACTCTTTCTAAGTTATTATGCTTGTTTGTTAGTTTTTAAAAGAACCCACTGCATGGAGGAAATGGTTTGGGGTTTTTTAAAATCAAAATTGAAGAAACAAAAAGGATGGGCAGTAATAACAACCTCTAGTGTAGCTTAATACGCAGTAAATGGTATTCATGCCATAAGTCACTGCCTAGATGTTACAGTGAAAAAAAAAGTTTTGCTAACCTCATGCATCCAAAAATCATGTCAACTCCCCCCCACCCCCCCAAGATCACGAGATTGGCTTAAAAATACTTTTTTTAAAATAATTTGTGGGGGGTGGTATTTGTTTTCCAGCTTTTGAGCCTATGTTCCTTGTGTATTCAAACTTTTCTCTGCAGCCCTGGGTCTTGGAAACTTAGGTTTTTGTTTTTGTTTCTTAAATAAAAGCTGAAACTCTCACCTAATCATATGAATCTAAGAGATGAGGATTTAAGGAAAACACCAAACACAGTGGGATTTATGATAAAATCATGAGAGTTGACAACATGGAAAAACACTACATATATATCTAAGACAGACAGATTGATAAAAGACAGTGAGAATGGGGAAGAACATGTTTGAATTTTTTTTCCTGGATGCCTTCTGGGACTACTAGGCCTCAAAATACTTCTTGATGGACTGAAAACTGATCCTGTCCACGTCACCTCACAACAGAGACTTCATGGAGTATTGCTTAATTCTGCTGACAGAATCCATAATGCAGATGGTTTGTTATAGTTCCATAGCCTTTGGGGTCCATTTGTTCAAAGGGATCATCTCATCTTGATATGTAGAGATTTATCTGCCAGTGGGTCTTTTTCTTTAGTGATATTTAGAAGGTGTCCTGCATGGAGATAAGAATAACTTGAGTTTCTTTGAGCTCCCCAGGGGGGAGGGACATGGGCAATGCCCCTAATTCAGGCTGAGCAGAGGGAATTAGTTCCCAGTGCCTACCCCAGTGACCTCTCATCCTTTGCCAGGCGCCAGGGGTTGCTGCGCTTTCCCCACCAGACTTACCTACTGGGTAAGAGCCAATTCTCCTGCCAGATGAGGATAGCCACTCCAGATTGCTGCCTTTGTGCAGCGCAGCAGCTGCCTGCAAGAACCCAACTGGAGAGGCAGTGGCAGCTCACCACCTCTATTCCCCACCTGGGTCCAGCTGCTGGGGAGAGGGGTCAAGCGAGCTGGAAATGTACTGGAGGGAGGCGCAGCCAGAGCCCTCCTTTCCCCACACCTGGGCCCAGACAGGGAGCGGAGGGGCCAGGCCAGTACCACCTCCCCATCCAGGCTCTTGCAGGCAGCTGCTGTGCTGCACAGAGGCAGTGACCCAGAGCAGCTACCCTCACCCAGCAGAAGAAGTGGCTCCATCCCACCCCTGCTGCTCCCCAGCCAGGCTCCGCTGCTGGGGAGAGAGGCTGAGCGATCCTGAAACGTGGCAGGGGGAGGCACAGCATTAGAAAGACAGAGCCCTCTCCCCTCAACAGGCCTTGTGGTCACACCCTGCATGTCTGTGTATAGCCAAAGCCCTGGTCCAGCAGCTCTAACCCCAGCAGCCTGTCAGCAAACACCAGCCACCGTCTGGCTTCCAGAAGCCTTGATTACTACTTGAAGGGGATCCCAACACACTCCCAGTCCCAGATTTTTCTGCATTGTCCAGCCCTCTCGTGGACAGCTTAGATATAGTAGGTCCTTTGTCCCTCTAAATGCTTCATTATACAACAGTTTGCCACCTAAAATGGAGTTACCCACACAGTTCACAACACTGGATTAGTTTCAATTAAAGAATAAAACAAGTGTATTTAACTACAAAAAGAGAGATTTTAAGTGAATACAAGTATGAGGCATTAAAGTCAGAAATGGTTACAAGAAAAATAAAGATAAAAGATTTTCTAACCTTAACTAACTAGACTTGATTCAAAACAAATTCCTTTGCCACGTTTCCAGTAACATTGATGACCAAACTCTCAGGCCACAATCTGCTCCCAAAGTCTAGCAACTGTGTCCTTTGTTATCTTAGGTGAAAAGAGAGAGGTGGGTAGGGAGAGATAAACTAGCGTTTTTGCACCTCATTTTTATAATTCAGTCCCACTTTGAGATGCATTTTCCTGAAGGTTACCCCTCAAAACAAAGTTTATTCAAACAGTAAAGAAGGAAACACAGAGTCTAATAGCGAAAGAGGCTCTTTCTTCTCACCTGTTTGCTGAAATACAGATTTTTCTTGTCTCCTGTTTTCCCCCTCTCACTGTCTGAGGATCCTGTTTACTACTTATACATAAATTGAGGTAAACACACATTCCTTTGTTTAAGACCTGCTTGACCAGTTCTGCCTAATCAGGGCTACATGGATTTGAACATGTACCACTAATGTCATTCAGGGGAATTCATAACTTTACATATAATGTTGCTATCTATATTCTACCATGATATTATTGACCTGCAAATTTTTAGTTTTCAAATAATACCTTACAAGGCATATTTTGTACAAAGTTTCTTACAATAGTATGTAGGGTGTGAACAGACGATGTCGTCAGACAGTACCGGTGTGGTGCTCTGCTCTGTTCAATGATGATAACAGTCAGCTGTGTGCGTGTGTGTTCTCCCTGTGTGCTGTCCTAGCTCTGCTCAGATAGCTGGCAAAGCGAACCACCCAATGACCACAGACTCTAATAAAGTACGAAGGCCAGGTCGATTGTCAAATGAAGCACAGTAATAGTTTCCCGCAGACTCTACAGGACATACTACAAATATGTACCCCCCTGACAATTGACCGGCTCAGTCAGTGGCAGGATTTGCCACTGCTTCTAGGCCAGACAAAGACGTCCACTCAGGGATGCATTCTTATACATAGGTACAAACAGGTTGTGCATCACTGAACGCATTGAGGTACCGCCCCTCGACGCATTAAGGTGCTGCCTTTCTCCTGGTACAGGTTGGTTCGAACAAACAAGTCTATCCATCAATTTGTCTATCCATCATATTGTCCTTTCATATTGTCTATCCATCATATTGTCCTTTTGACTCTGTCTTTAGGCTGGGTCTGCCTGTTCCTTGTTATCTCTGTGGGATGTGTTCGTACCAGGCTGTTCTGGTGCCATCCTGGCACATGTTCTTTTAGCAGCCTTCCTCTTGCCAACTTCCATGAGCAGGGCCTCCCTCTGGCTCACAGTCCGACTTTGCTTTATGTTAGCAATGTCTTCACCATTACTTCAGTTCAGGCCTCATACCAGGTCTCTGATACCAAGGGTTTATGTCTCAGGGCCTCATCTTACTACACGGGTGCATTCTATCACAAAGATATAAAGGCAACAGCTGTGATAACATCAGAATCAATAAGAATGTGTGAATAGAATCACTAAGAATGAAACTCAGTGACATGCACTCTGAGGTTATACGTTCATTGTCCATGCTTTGTATAAGATGCTTCTTTTTTCAATTTATAGAGCACCAAAGATAATCATTGGCTGTATTCTTTTTGGACCTTGTAGGCCTTCAGAATCTTTTGGAAGATGATATTTTTGCATGTAGTAATTTTTACTAGGAGGCTGTTGAAGCATAATAGGTTGCATGAAAGAAGGCACAATGCTGGGAGCTGGCAAAGAAAGCACAGAGACCACAGACAGAAGCATGGGAGGAATGTAGGCAGTTTGTTGATGAATACTGTATAAAGCTGGAATTAAAATGGGCAGAGTTGCCTTGAATGGACAAAAGTTAAAAATAAGAAATACTGTAAAAATATTATTTGAAAAGGCATAGTCTGCCAATGATCTCAACAACACCAAGCAAAATTCCCTTAAAACACATAAAGAGGAGGAGATTCAGTCAGCAATCAAGTCATGAAGTGAAAACAGTGAGAGTTTAATACAGGGCCAGAATATAGCAGTAATATTAACAGCTTTCTCTTTTCCAGTGTTTAATGAGGAAAACTGGAGATAAAATGCCAGGAAATGGAAACAGTGCTTCCATGGCAGGAAAGAAACAAAACTCGGGCTTTAGCAGTCACACAAAAACATGTCTTGTGTAAACCAAAATAATTTAGGAGGGATAAAACTGTAAGACGAGGGAGGCTCGTGCTTTGGAAAGGGACAGCAGAGGACATTTCTAGTCCATAAAAAGAAGTACAGTATTTCTGAAAGACAAGGCAGATGTTCCAAGGAACTGAATATTAGCTAACATAACAACCCTTTAAGAAAGGAAGTAAAGTGGAGACATAAAATGAGCAAGGCAGCAAGCAGTAAATCTGACTTCAGTGTCTGATACTACATGGAATAAAATCCTAAAGCACACATACACACTCAGAGATTATAACAATATTGAGTTGTTATGGACTTAATAATGTCTGAGAAATCTGATATTCTGTAAGTGGGAGTTAAGACAGACAGGAGGAGGGTGGAAAAGGAAATGAATATGTGGTGGGAAGTGGAAATGAGTGTTACAGGCTAATCGGAAGATCTTAAGCAAAGTGACGGCTCCACTGAACATATTATCACTGTATTCATGAGTATGGACTTCAAAAAGGAATTTGGGTTATCACTAGAAGGAAAACTAATGTCTATGATTAATATTTATGGAATGGGAGGCACTGTCCTTAACTAATAAAGTAAGTGGTTGGGAAACCAAAGGTGGATTGTAACAGTAGAGTACTATGAAAGTGTGATTCAAGGCAGGGAAAGAAGCAATTGGTTTACATAGGCTCTTCTCTAGTTCATAACTGGAAGGTCCTATTCGTGGGACACACAATCTTAGACACAAAACAAAATTAGGTGAATCATATAGTAAGGGAAAGGATCGGTTACAAAGACAGAGAGAAAATGAGAAAAAAAGTGCAGGTAATAGCTCATGATTTTTTAGTTAAGACATGTTTGGGATTATAAAACTGAGGTCAAGAATGCAAAATGTGTATAGTAAATAGGAATAGTCCACAGGAAGACACAGAACCACAAAAGCAGTAGAATCAAATTTTTAAAGATATCTAGGAATCTAAAATTGCAAGTGGAACTTTTGAAAATCCCCATAGGTGTCCATCACATCTTTAAGTTGATAAATACATTTAAAAGTTGGCCCTTA
>NC_133778.1:53121421-53190214 GCF_003597395.2 Chelonoidis abingdonii | reverse complement strand
GTTAAAATTGTATACTCCTTGTTGAATAAGTTGTTTATTCATTTTTTTCTTTATAGTCAATTGATCACTGTCATTTCATTGCTTCCATCTTGATACAGAGGAAATATTCTTGATGTCTTTTTTCCTTTACTTTTTTTTTACTATCAGCCTTTTACTTTTTTAAGACTTGTTTGAGTTTTATCTCTCTGGGCTAGGCTAAGGAACGAAAGGGGCAGGGAATTTGCTTTCTGTGTTTAGATACTACGAGAGGGTAAGGTCTTGCAGCACCAGCCGCGAATTGATGGGAGGGCGCAGAAGAGAATAGAATCATTTCTGCTTTCCCTTTGTATTGGGGTTTGTCTCCTTTGTGGAATAGAGAGACATGCTTCTTCGGTATTGTGATGTAAACGAATTGCCCATCAGTATCTCTCAGGTTTAGCCCAGAAGAGGAAAGTCTGGGTGGAGCAAGAAGAGCCAGAGGGAAGCGTAAGTGGGTTATTTCCCTTTGTTGTGAGATTCAGAGCTTCTGGGTCTTGGGGTCCCTCCAGGGAAGGTTTTGGGGAGACCAGAGGGGGCCAAAACCCTGGAATATTTGGATGGTGGCAGCGAGATCAAAGCTAAGCTGGTAATTAAGCTTAGAAGGGTTCATGCTAGGCACCCAGATTTCTGGACGCTAAGGTCCAGATTTGGGAGTTAGGCTTATGATAGACCTAACACAGCAAAATGTGAGTTTAGTGGTCTCACCACACTCTCTAATGAACAGAATTACTTAGGATCTGATCCAATGTCCGCTGAAATCATTGGGAGTCTATTGACTTCAAGGGGTGTTAGATCAGTTCCTTATATAGCTTCTACTGTCCCTCGAAATATATCCTAGATTTATTATGTATAATTATACGTATTATCATAGTGCTTAGGAGTCCTAATTAATGACCAGGACCCTATTGTGCTCAGCACTGTACAAAGACAGAACAAACAGACAGTCCTTGCCCCAAAGAGCTTACAATATTATGTTAAATCAAATAAATAATGAAATGACAACAAACATAGAAAATTAAAACAAGCTGTTGTGAAGGCCCAGTTATAACTTTAAAAGCACACTATAATTAAAAAAAATCAATAGAGACACAGCTACTTACTATTATAGCTTACACTACTCCAGTAGTGTTATAAAATTGTGCAACATTTCAATGAAAATGTATTGTTTTCTTTTCTCTGTTTTCTTTTTAAATACTGAGTGTGGGAAAGGGGCATTTTTGTTTTAGTTTATTCTGTTTTAAGAGTTGGTGAGGGTGGTGTCATTCTGGTTTGTGATGCCATAAAAACTGAATAGTCAAATAATTGGTGTTGGGATGTGTGACAGGGCAAGCTTGGCCCAGAGACCCCCTGTTGGCAGCCTCAGGGACCTACTACACCCCTTTCCAGAAAGGAGCAGTAGAAAAGTCCTCCAAGCTGCCTAGAGTGGCTGTGGGGGGAAGCATCTGATTGGAGAGAGGCTACAGCGAGCAGCCAATCAGGGCCTAGGAGGGCCACATAAAAGGAGCTGCAGTAGTAGAAACTGGGGGAGCAGAGAAAGTGCTCCTGGCTGCCTGCTGGGACTGAGGCAAGCAGTTGCTGGCAAGGACTGCAGGCACAAGCGAGAGCTCCTGGCTGGCTGCTGAGAATGAGTACAAGCCTTCAGCCCTATGGTCAGGGTGAAGCATTTGTGAAGGTTTTAGAGGCCATGGAGAAGTGTCACAGGGAATAGTAGCAGCAGCGCAGTTTAAAGGGATGCATCAGGAAGCTTGCTATTAGTAGGGTTTTGGGTGAACCTGGGTCCACCTGCATTTAGCCACTGGAGATGTGGCCTAAACATTGAACTGTGATACACCCCCAGAAGGGGATCTGAACTGTTAAGTGGCCTAGCTGGACAGCTCGGGCCAGAAAGGCCCAGAAAAGGTGAAGGGTCTCCAGGGAGGAAACCGTGGGGACATGGCCCTATACCAGGGTCGAGGGGCTATTTGAAGCTGTCTCAGAAGGAACTGCAGGACTGATTAAGGCCTTAGCCCTAGGAAGGCTGCAGAAAGCTAGTGTTTCCAGGGAGGAAGCCCTGGGGGGTACAACCCCATACCTGGGCTGGGAGTTCTTAAAGACTGAGCCTGGGGAGGGCTACAGAGATAGGCCCTGGTTGGACTGAATGCCCTAAAAGGGGTCTGTTTGTTTCACATACAGACTGTGTGAGAGACTTGGCCAGAGGGCTGAGTCATTGAAAACCTGACAAAAAACACTGACAGAGATTACTGCAGAATGAGAGTGCAGGCACACGCATTCAGCCAGCAGGAGGTGCTCATGAGAGGAGCATGCCACCCCATTACAGGATGCAAACAATGGGAAAAGTAAAAGATTCCTACATTTCTGCAGCAGTAATTACTCACTGAGAACTATATGCATGCTCACAGAGGGCAGAATAACTTGCATGACTGTTTCATACATCAAAGGAAACATACATTCTTGATATTTGCATGTTTTTATAAACTTATATAATCTGGTGTGTTTTTTGTAGCACTCTTGCTTTCCCATAATACTGTAATTAAGTGCACTTATATTACAGAGCACTTGTTCCAAAAGTTGAGTATGTATTGCAGAATGATCACTGTAGCCTACCTCTGATATCTTTTACACCAGTTTTGCACTGGTGCAACACCACTGAAGTGGTTTACACTGATGTAAGTGACATCAGCATCTGACTTGTCAATCTCTGAACTTCTGCAGATATGTAGAAAAATCTTGCCATTGGATATGTGCACATAGCTCCCATAGATTTCAGTAGAATTGTAGGTGTGTTTCTGAGGGTAGAATTTAGCCCTAAAGCAGTGAATGTGCTGTTATTAGGTTTGTTTGGAAATACTTTGGGCCATGTTCTCAGCTATGACAAAGAAGCACTCAGTACTCCAACAAGAGCTTCAGTGGAAGCTTTAACTGAGTACAGCGAGATTTCACCTCATTGTGTATTAAGTTGCTATTTTAACTAAAAATGCATTTAATTTGTGAACTGACACATAAAGATCAAAATCTTTAAGTTAAATCAAACTGTCACGTTCAATGTGTAGCAGATCTTTTGGTCTTTCATGACACAATTTAAGATATAAACTAAATGAACAAGAACTTGGACAAACTTTGAAACAGGATAAATGTTCCTCAGGATCCAGAGAAAACACCGGGCCAGATCCTCAGCTGGTCTCTGTCAGCACAGCTCCCTTGACTTCAGTAAACTACGTCAATCTTTCCCACATGAGAATCTGGCCTTTTATGTCATTAGGTATTCTGTATTCTGCCCTATTCCTACACACTTACTTTGTCTGGTAACTCCTATACAATTTCAAAGAGTTGCATGGAAACTCTTAACCCTATATTTCTCAGTCAAGTCCTTTCTGAGCAATTGATTCTGAGCCTAACTCCAGAAATTTTAAGAGATAACATCAATTTGGGACGTTGAAAATTAGAAACTTATCACTGAATTTCATTAAATTTTCTTAGAAACAACAGTGAAAATCCAGTGAGTAACATAGCTCTGCAGATAGGTAGTGAAACTTGGAAAATGTTCTGAATTACTGCTCTTTCTTTTGTAGCATTATACTAAGTTAATAAAAAGCATGTGTACTTTTAATATGATATATGTAAAGGGATATTTTACAAGGCTCTCAAGTGAATAATATAAATCATTGTCTTGTAACTACCAAGTATTTCATGTAAGTAAGTTTGCCAAGTCATATGCATTTTTTGGACACACTTACTACAAAGCATCACATGGATTCTTCTAACCCGCTGAGTAGAGAATTTAAAAATCTTGTTGCGTAAATGTGACAAATGATAATTTGCAGACTTTTGAAACACCACAGGCTGTGTTAATCTGACAAGACTCTGGTTTGGCCCTATAGCTAACACCATTAGAGGTGCCTTTAGAGTCTGAAGATTTCTGATTGAGACCAACTACCCTTTTAAATGAGATTGTTGTATAAGACCCAACAGACAGTCTATAATTGTCTCATCATGTGGTGAATCAGGCTGACGTAGCAGCATTAAAACCAAAGTTATGTTTGTAGCCATTATAGATCTTTTTCTACATACCATGATAGTGAGCACAGTATACAGGACCGGCGCTAGTGTTTTTAGTGCCCTAGGCGCACGGCCATTTCACCTCCCCGCGTGCTGGTCCGTGGCTCCGGTGGAGCTGCCGCAGCCATGTCTGCGGGAGGTCCACCGGAGCCGCCGGAGCTGCGGACCATCCGCAGGAATGCCTGCGGCAGCTCCACTGGAGCCGCGGGACCAGGGGACCCTCCGCAGGCATGACTGCAGCACGTCGACCAGAGCCACCTGTCGCCCCCCACCAGCAAAATGCTGCCCCCCAATAATCCTGGCGCCCTAGGCAATTGCCTAGACCGCCTAAATGGAAGCGCCAGCCCTGACAGTATAAATGCCTACATGGATGAATGACACTTAGCATTTTTGTTGGCATGATTTGTTCTCGGAGCGAAACAATTTGCCTGTGAAGTAGGACATGGCTTTAGTCTTAGCAGCTGCAGAAATAAAATGCAGCTTGGTATATCTTAGAGCTACATTTTTCAACCCCTTAAAAACACAGAAGTATTGATAATAGCTAACCACATTACATGCAGGAGAGTGAGTTTAACACCACTGTTGTGCAATAGTTTGCCTGACATGTCAGAAATCTTACAATTTCTTCAAGTGATGTTTCCAATTAGTGGTTCTCAAGTACTACCTTCCACCCTTTCCAATCATGACAGCATTGTAAAACTTCCACTCTCCTTTGGATACCAGGCCATCTGATGATACTTCCAAGATAACTGGCTCTCTTTCTTCCTTTTCCGGGTTTGCCTGAGATATTGCTGATAGTGTGAGTGCGGGAAGTGAGTTGCTCTGCAATTGGCAAGCTATGTGTCCAGAAAAAGATATTTTTATCTAGGGTCTCAAATAATTGCATTCTTTTAAAATCCATCCTTCTCATCACTGCTTGATTTGTAATTTTGGTTATCCAGCTAATTTTTAATGTTCTTCTATAACATCACATTTAGAATGCTCTGCGTCTTTAAGTGTCCAGCTCTCATATCCATACAGGAGAGTTGACCATATGTTGCACTCTAGCAATTTAGTGCAGATGTCCAGTTTTAACTTTTGATGGCACAGAAGACTTTAATAGATGTTTAATACATTTTTTGTAAGCTGCCTTTTTCTCTTGATTTCTTTGAAGAAATACATTTCCTTCCCCTATGTAAGAATTTATTTCATTTGAGTGGCTGATTAAAGAGAATTCACCTTGTCTATAAATGGAAATTAGCAATGATTTACTGAGCAGAAAGTGAAGTCCTGGACATTTTGCAAGAGTTGGATAGTTAGCCTTGATGTCCCGCTAACTTCCAGCTCAGGTAATTACACCGTCTCCCTACAGATTCATTTGGCTGCACTAATCTTCTCTTCCTATCCACATTAATTTTTGCATAGAGCTGTGTGCTGTTCCATCCCAAAGATGGTGCATTTCATGATCCATGTGTATAGTTTGTACATCAGATTAAGTTTATAAAGCACTTAGGGAAGCAAGGGACTACATGCAGTAAATAAAAGGTATTGCAATTATTTTAAAACGTGTGTGTTTATAAAAAGTGACCACTAAACCAGGATTTTACTTATATATAAGTTCTGTACTGACTATATGGGAAAACAAATAAAAAGTCAGATTCTGCTCTAATTTATTTACAATGATATAAATTCACAGTAACTCCAAGAGAGATAACTGAGCTATTGAAATGAGTAACTGTGGAGTTACCCAAATTTAAATGTGATCAGAATCTGGCTCAAAATATTTAAGTATATCAACTCTATTGCATAGGTTAACTTTGCAACTGGATATGCAACTGGACGTATATGTTGCTTACAGTTTACTTTGCCTTGCAGCGGCTCCCCTCAGGTTTTTCACTTTGAGAAATTTACTACTAGCGTTAAGGATTTGCTTACTTTGGAACACACGTTTTCAAGGTTATTACCCATTTTTCTGTATTATAATGTAAATACTATTTGTATTTTGGACATGTGTTTATTTCACAAAATGTAAATGGAGGAAAATGTCTGAGACATGCTGAATTGTATGCCTGCATTAAAAAGGTCCTACTGGAATAGGTCCATTTTATTCGTAATTACTATATTTTAGAATTGCCTGTTAACAGATATCTTTCCTTGGCAAATGTTCAGTTTTTTTAGTAAGTGAGTCCATTATCCTCCCCTAACATCTGCTGTTCATAGACCAAATGCTTTTGGTTTATCCTCTTTTTATAAGAAATTAGTTTTAAACTAAAACACTATTATACATAGAGGAGCTGATTCTAATAAAACTGCTATTGACTTCAGTGGGAGTTGGATGAGGGTCATAGAAAACAAAGGAGGGTAATGTTTAAAATTAAACCTTAAAAGACCAGCTATATACTCTGTGAAGGATACATTAGACCCGGGTGCCATAAGCAATGGAGAAAAAAAACAAATTATAACTTTAATCCTTACTCTTATAAAATTGTTTTTATTGGGAACATAGACAGAACTGAAAAAATTATAAAATTTGTTCAGAACTTAATCCAACTATCTGTTTAAATACATTTAAAAATATGCTATATATTACCAAAACTTGGTATTGGTAAAGTATATTTACCTTTTAGCCTCTAGGGAAATAGGATCAAACTAGCTAAAGTTGTAAGTAAAAAAGAGTAGTTTGGGCTTTTATGCACATCACAAAATTTCCACACAAACTGAGACCTTCCAACACAACCAGTAGGCCCAAGAAAATCCCAAATCTAATATATTGTCAGGTATATTGGCTGATTGTATTACTTTCATGTAAGCCTGCCAAGTCTGATTCATTTGAGATGCAGACATCTTCACTTTGGGTAATTCTTAGGCTTCTTGCAAAGAAGGATTTTGCTGTGCATTTCAGTTAGTTAAAAATTTCACTCAACTATTTTTATTTTTTAAATAAAATCTCACTAATTCAAATTGTCCCAGCTAGACAGCTCCATTGATGAAAAACAAATTTCACTCTTCTACTCTGCCAATGGGTGAATATAGTAATGAAAAAAGGTTTTTTGTTAGTCTGCCTTATTTTTACAATCTAATACAGACTAAAATAGATTGCTGTCACAACATATAATACAGTTACTTGTTTTAAATTCCTCCCTCTTCTGTTGTTCATCCATTAGTCAGTAGATTTCTTTCCCACTCTGTTTTACAGTAATATAGTTTGACTTACATCAGAAAATTCCTACTCTGAATTCTTTACCCATTCTTCCTGCTCCTCCCTTACCCAATGTCTCCACCACGTTCTCTTAGGGCATGTCGACGCTACAAACTAAAGTTACGTTGACATACAGCCACTGCTGTAATTAAACGACTGGTGCATGTCCACCCTACGCTTCTTTGCTGACGGAGCATGTCCACATTAGCAGCTCTTGTATCGACACCCGGAGCAGTGCACGGTAGATAGCTATCCACTGTGCAACTGGCCGCCATCTACTGCAGCGTGTTCTAGGAAGGGTTTAATTGCGATGCCTCCTGGGGGCAGGCTCATGATGCAGCTTTCTCCATCCCTTCAGTCCATGGGCTTCCTAATATGTTTTGTGCTGCTTTTCAACAGGACCTATAAACTGCCTGCACACCATCTGCTTCAGAAAGCATGGATCCTGCATTATTCTTCAGTATTGTGATGAGCATTATGAACACAACGCACCTGATCCTGCAATATTTCATGAGCTGCAACTCTGATGACACAGTGGTGTCTTCCCTCCTGTGTGCTATGGACAGAAACAATTCAAGATTGCTGCTGACATTCACAGAAAAGCTGCACGCGGTATAGTGTCAGTTCTGGGCTCAAGAAACAAGCACTGACTGGTGGGATCGCATTGTTATGCAGTTATGGGATGATGAGTAGTGGCTGCAGAACTTTCCAATGAGCAAATCTAACTTCCTGGAACTGTGTATGCAGGGACACCAAAATGAGAGGAGCACTAATGGTGGAGAAGCAAGTGGCAATCGCTGTGTGGAAGCTGCAGGGCTTAATGTAGGTGGGGTAGTGCATCTCTCCCTCCTCTGCTAAAAGAGAAGGGAGAGCTCCCCACTCCTTCCTGCTCCCCTAACACTCCCAATCCTGTTGGCAGGTGTGTGTGTTGAGGGACGGGGAGGGGCAGGGTAACCAGCTTCATGCATATGTGCAGTGGTGCTGGAACAAAGAGTGTGGAGGATGCTGCCACACCCCCTGGCTTGAAATAGTAATAACAAACACCAAATATATGGTTTCCATCCTTAGCACCTACACTATAAAAATTGTTCCAGCACCCCTGCATGTATGTTTGTAATATGATGTGTATTAATCCCTCTGTGCCAGCTGATGGGGATTCAATGGCATTTTAAGAATTTTTTCTTCCTTAATGTAACAGAGATTTATGTCAAAAACCAGCCTAAGTGTGAAGTTAGTTCTCGACCTTTTTCTTGTCATTGCTGGTTTTCATTAACTTCTGAGGTCATGGCAAATTAACACATCTTTAGCTGTAACTTCTGACTCCAGACTCAAGGGTGTTATCAAAACAATATGCAAAAGTCTCTTGTGCTACCAAAGGAGACTGGACTCCACCTTAGACTCTTCAAGAGTACTGGGCAGGGTAGCAGAAATTTTTCCACACTATCATTTTTTCCCGTTTTTATTACACCATAGCCCTGCTCACAAGGAGCAGCTGCTTATGCAGCACTCCCCCTGCAGCCAGTAGGGAAGACAGGCAGACAGCTATCATGCCATGAATCAGATTCTAAGGTGTGGTTAGGAGAGCTTCATTCCTCACTGTCTGAATCAAAAGCATCACTTTTTGACACTTCTAGTTTTATATTGACCCTGGGGGAGGTCCTGGTTTATCCTCAATTAAACGTATTATGTGGGAGTATTTAGTCTAAATATCTAAGGCAAAGCATTAGCTGTAGTACTGCTTTTTACCAGTCAGGTCCCTGAGAAATTACACCAGACCAGACCTTTAGAATGTTTAAATGACAACGAATAATGTTTTCTGTGAGTAGAATCATCACCCACTGTTAGATTTGCTACTTAGCTTTAGCACAGGCAGGAATATATTTGAAGACAGCGAATGCTAAAGAAAAGAACAAGTTTTGGCACATAAAAGTTTTCACATGTGCTTTGGTAGTTATGGATACGTTGAATAGACACATCAGTAAAGGAGCCATAAAGTGAGTCAGACCAACCAACTCAGATATCACATTTAATTCTGTAACAATACTACAGAAAGTTCAATTGGAGCAGGCTTGCTGACCTCACAGGGAAACACACTATTTAAGATCAGGTTACCAGATGTGCCAACAGAATTTAGGCAGCTGCTAGCAGAGGTTACCCTACGTGTTTTAACAGCGAGTATTTACAATCTAATAGCTCAGACAGAAGAAATGATCGTGTTAATTTTCTTTTTCGTCTTGCTGTGGAACGAGGCTCAAAGTTGGGGATTCAAGAATGGAGTACTGCATAACTCTATTTGGTTAGGTAAGAAAAAAAATAATTAATTCATTTCATTTTCATTCATTCACTTTGCTGCAGAAAGAACCCCAGTTCTTTAAAATGATGTAAAAATGTACCATACATCAATAAGGGCAAAATCTTGCATTGAAATCAGTAGGAATTTTACCTGAGTAATGACTACAGTTTTGCCTAATTTTCTTAATGTTTTCACACTTATTTTCTAACTAAAGGCTACCCAGGAAAAGAATCCATGAATTATGTAAGTTGAATGTATTATCTGAAAGCATGAACTGAAATAAAAACTGAGTATTAAATGACAATTCCTTTAATGAAGGAAAACTATGGAACTGTAAGTGGAAAGAGCTATAAAAGGAGCACACTAGTTTTTACATGATCATAACACCAATACATGGTGTCCTACATGTGAAACTAAAGAATCCCAAGCTCTTTCCACAGATGTAATACTTCCTAAATTTCCAGTAAAAATTCTTGGAAAGTGTGTATTGGTTTTTTGTTATGGCTTGCTGGCATCATTAAGCAGCTGTGAGGAATAATTATGAAAGAATGCAGCATGTACAAATACTGTGGCAGCAGTCTCTTCTTTCATATGTAGGTGAAAGGGCTTCTTAAAATTATGCATTTTCAAATGCAATGGAAAGAACAGTAATACAAAACACATTAACAGAAAGAACAAGCAAGGAAATGTGTGCCCGAAATGGCTGATTTATGGAGTAATTGTTATACTCTATTTTATCTTTTACAGTATATTTGCATCTCTTAAGAGATTTCTAGCTAGTTTAATTCATGTTGTTATTAGTGATTGCATAGTGGCCAGTTTTAAAATCTGGGCCACTTTATTAGGTGCCAAACAAACACAAGTAAATCTAGTTCCTTCCCTAAAAAATCTTGAAAACTAAACGACAAGTGATATATGAAGTATGGGTGGGGGAAGGGAAACATCATTTGTTCTCTCTCTCTAATCTTTTATATACAAATACATTTAAGAAAGAGCGGCTATGTGCAGGACTTGGCGGGGAGGGGAAGTAGTTAAAAAAAGTATTTGAAATATCACAGAGAAGGAGGGCTATGAAGGAGGCGAGAGTAGTGTCTTTATGGTCACCAAAAGGGGGGTGTACTATGCCTAAGGGGCAATTTAACAGACATTTGTGTGAGAAGCGGTCAAGGCTGGCATTGCTGGCTGATTGGTGGTGGAGAGGTGACATGATATGACATCAGGATAAGTAGGCTCAGAAGGCTGTGAAGAGTCTTTAGGGTGAGGACAAAAAGCTTGGACTTGATATGGTCAGAGCAATGGACAAGGAAGCTCTTGAGTCAGGGACTGTCCTTTATCATATGCTTGTACAGCACCTAGCACAATGGGGCCCAACTTGGTTGTGACCTTTATGCGCTTCCACAATAGAAATGTTAAGTAATTATAACAATAATGATCTCAGCAGCTGCCTTTTGTATGGCATGAGTGGAAATGAAGTGCTTTATTCAGCTCCTAGTTTTACTTCCTCTCTCTTTAAAAGGAAGAAGCACAGTGTTAACTGGACTGAATCAGGGCAACATGGATTACTTTTCTTCCCAGTATTAAACCAAAAATACTGATGTCAGCACCACTTGCAATAAAAGGATTTATAATGATAGTAAAGATGAAAGAAAAACAATGGATCATTCGCTTACCAAACAGGAGAACCCGTGCAGTACCTTAGACCATAACTTTCAAATATGTTACCCAGATGGCCTGATGTCACAGCTCCAAACCACTGCACTAAACGGCGGGTCTCCACCAACGCCCTATAGTTTAATTATTGCAACAAAAATATTGCTACTGGTGCAACCAAAACATAATTCTTTGAACTGAATTACAAATGAAGAGAAAATTGGCAAAGTTACAACACACACATTTTAATACAATCATCATAAAAATATTTCAGCTGTAATGTGAACAATAAGTAACCACAGTCCCATCTCATATTGACTGTAGGAAAAAATACCATGTCCAATAAAACAACCCAGTGATGATTTAATTAGGCCATAACACATACAGGAAAGAAAGGAACCAATCCTACTGAGATAAATTGAAGCATCTATAAAATAGGGCATAGTCACATTTGAACTTTCCTTTGCTTCCTCTCTTCTGGCAAAGCAATATCCAAAACAGAATGAGAAATTTTTTTTAGTAAAATAATGCATCATAACAATGACACAGAACTATCATGTCTTGATATCAGGACAGACTAGAAATATACATTCCATTCATCTTATTTCTATGCTACCCAATGTATTGTGTTCAAATTCACTAAACACTTAGTGCATACTTAGTGCAGCTGAATATATTAGCTTTATACTAACATCTTATTTATTTGACTGAACATTCTGGCATGTTCCAAAAGCGGTTATTGTAAAACTAATAAAAATATCAGAGTACCTTTGCACAAACATTTTTATTGTGTTATACAGGGCTGCATTTTGAACATGGGGGAAGGAGGGGAGTAATACTTTGTTCTAATCAGCTTCAGATAATGGGGAGAAGAAAATAAACTAGAGAAGTATATTTCTTTCAATTTAAAGTAAGTTCCTCATGAGCAAGTTGATTCAACCCAAAGGGGAAAAAAACAAATAAACACTGAACCTCAGCAAGTACTAAAGTATTTGGTCCTTTTGCTTGTTATGTTTACAAGGAAATATGTAAATAGAGAACATACTTTTAGTAATGGGGAGTTGCTCAGCTCAGCAGAAATTGTTTACAAATGAATTAAGGCGTGTAAGTAAAATCCATTCCTAGGGCAAGGATCAGTAAACTGAAACTATGGAGATTAGACATTAGATGAATTTGTGAAACTGATTAACCAAACTATCAAGGGCCAGTGAACTGGTAGGTCGTGGCTTTAGAGGGAATACGTGGGTAGTGAGTGGTTCTGCAAAACTCAAATGATAAATCTGAGACACCAAGGCCCTGATTCTGAGGGTATGTCTACTCTACGGGATTATTCCGATTTTACATAAACCGGTTTTGTAAAACAGATTGTATGAAGTTGAGTGCACGCAGCCACACTAAGCATATTAATTCGGCGGTGTGCGTCCATGTACCGAGGCTAGCGTCGATTTCCAGAGCGTTGCACTGTGGGTAGCTATCCCATAGCTATCATTATGTTCCCACAGTCTCTCTCACCCCTTGGAATTCTGGGTTGAGATCCCGGTGCCTGATGGGCAAAAAATTGTCGCGGGTGGATCTGGGTACAGCCTCACCCTCCTCCGTGAAAGCAGCAGACAACCGTTTCGTGCCTTTTTCCTCGGGTGAACTGTGCAAACGCATAGCACAGCAAGCATGGACCCTGCTCAGATCAAGACCGCAATCGTGGACGTTGTAAACACTCACGCATCTCATTGCAGTCTATTGCTGAACCAGGACCTGCGAGGAGGAGGTGGTACGGCAGAGCGGCGATGAAAGTGATGAGGACATGGACACAGAATTCTGTCAAACCGCGGGCCCCTGACGCTTTGGAGATCTGCTGGTAATGGGGCAGATTCTAGCCATTGAACGTCGATTTTGGCCTGGGAAACAAGCACAGACTGGTGGGACCGCATAGTTTCGCAGTTTGGGACGATTCGCAGTGCTGCGAAAACTTTCACATGCATAAGGGCACTTCATGGAAATTTGTGACTTGCTTTCCTTGCCCTGAACGCCATAATACCAAGATGAGAGCATCCCTTACAGTTGAGAAGCAAGTGGCAATGCCCTCTGGACGCTTGCAACTCCAGACAGTTACTTGTCAGTCGGGAATCAATTGGAGTGGGAAAATCTACTGGGGGCTGCTGTGATGCAAGTAGCCAAAGCAATCATTAAGCTGCTGCTACGAAAGGTTGTGACTCTGGGAAACGTGCAGGTCATAGTGGATGGCTTTGCTGCAATGGGATTCCCTAACATGGGGGGGGGCGATAGATGGAACCCATATCTCTATCCTGGCACAGAGCACCAGGGCACTACAGTACGTAACCGCAAGGGTACTTTCAATGGTGCTGCAAGCACTGGTGGATCACAAGGACGTTTCACAACATCCACGTGGGATGGCCAGGAAGGGTTCATGATGCTCGCGTCTTCAGGACACACTACTTTGTTTAAACAGCTGCAGCAAGGGAATTACTTCCCAGACCAGAAAATAACAGTTGGGGATGTTGAATGCCTGATTAGTATCCTGATGACCCAGCCTACCCCTTGATGCCATGGCTCATGAAGCCATAACACAGGCAGCCTGGACAGTAGTCAGGTCTGTTAACTACAGGCTGAGCAAGTGCAGAATGGTGGTAGAATGTGATTGGCTGTTAAAGGTGCGCTGGTGCACATTACCTGACTTGCTCAGACCTCCAGCAAACAATGTCCCATTGTTATTCCTGCTTGCTGTGTGCTCCACAATCTCTGTGGAGTAAGGGGAGACCTTTATGGCAGGGTGGAAGGCTGAGGCAAATCACTGCGCGCTGATTACGCGCAACCAGACACCAGGGCGATTAAGAGAGCCACCAAGAAGTGGTGCGCAGTCAGAAGCTTGAAAACGGTTTCATCATAGCAGGGTACGGTATGACTGTTGTGTTTTTTCTCTTGATTCCCCCTTGATTGACTCGTACCCTGTAAGCAACCCACCCTCCCCTTCGATTACAGCTTGCTTAAGGAAATAAAGTCACTATCGTTTAAAAATCATGTATTCCTTATTAAAAAGTCATTATAAAAGAGGAGAGAACTGACAAGGTATCCGGTGTTGCCGGCACAAAGTGCCCGAGGGGGCAACAACAGGGGGTCCGTCGCCGGTGTGCACCACGCAATAAACACACCAGGGTAGAGAAGCAAAGCAGTTTATTTGAGCTCTCAAAGTGGTGCGGGAGACTTGACATGCCTCAAATCCAGCACACCTAAACGAGCAGTCTGTTCCTTTATATCATGAGACTTTTCTCGCGCTGAGAAGCAAGCCCGTTTCCCTCCCTCTCTGTCTGGCTGCAGCATTCTTTTCTCACACACTTCTTTGTCTTCCCCTCCCTCTTCTCCTTCCTCCCCTGTAGCAGTTACGTAAGCGCAGGTGCATTAAGTAATCTTGGCCACGGCAGCTCATTAGTAATTTCCTTCTGCAAGTTATCTTGTCCTTCTGCGAAAGGTGCACAGGCCTCATTATTTCTGCTTTAGACCAGCATGAGCTGTATGGCAACTGATAAGGACGTTGACCTGACCTTTTCTATTTATTGGCCTGTTAGGTCAATTAGAGTTTAAACATGGAAGAGCTTCTGCTCATCTGAGGCCTAAACAGGGAGTGTATATCCTATTGCCTTTTACCTTTTAATTACTTAGGTTATCCTTAGTGACACAACACCGGTGTGTTTGGGAGGAGATAGGAGGAAGGAAAAGGCCGTAAAATATTTCAAGGTAATGAAGCCTTTGGTTGGGCTGTCCACGGGTGGAGTGGGTGGGTGCACGAAGCCTTCCCACGCTTTCTTACACGTCTGAGTGAGGAGATATGGAACATGGTGAGTGTGAGGGTGGTTACACAGGGGCTGCAGCGGCACTTGTGACCCTCCTCTGTTCCTGAAGCTCCATGGACGTCGGAGGATGTCAGTTGATCACACAGCACCCAGCGTTGCATTCTCCATTCCCTCTGATCTTCCTGCCTGCACTCTGATCTTCCTGCCTACTTCTCACGAGCCTCTCTCTTCTCCTCATGTTCACTGGCATCTTTCCTGTAATTTGTACCACATCTTCCACTCATTCAGATGAGCTCTTTCATTGGGGTTATTCCTATTTCCGAGAACATTTGTCTCATCTCTTTTTTTCCTCCGCCTTATTGAGATAGCCTTCGGATGGAGTAGGGAGGCTTGAAAAATTTGCAGCTGCATGAGGGAGGTAAAGGGAGAGAAGCATTTAAAAAGATACATTTTACGAACAATGGTTATACTCTTTCACAGTGACACACAATTCACCTTACATTGCACATGTGATTTCACACAAGGTCGCATTTTGCATCTTAATATTGAGTGCCTGCGGCTCTGGTTTTAGAGATCTTCACAGAGACAGGTCCAGGCAGCAGAATCAGCTTGCATGTGGCCATGGTAAGCCATTGTCTTTTGGTTCTGCAGCCTTCATATAACAGTGCCCTCCTTTCCCAAATACCAGCAAAGCCCGTTCATTGCTGCTTCTTTCCTGTTAACATGCGCAGCAGAAACCACTCCCCCCATCCAAGTCTCTGGATGATCGCTTTACCCTCCCCCATCGTGTGGCTGGTATCATGGAAGATCACTCTAATCATCTCCCTTCCCCCCTCACCGTGTGGCCGTAGCGGGGAAGATCCCGCTAGCAAACGCGAAAAAGCTCAGCGCATTACCCCCCTTCCTCGCCCCCTCACTGGCTATCTGCAAGGAAGTTTCTTTTAAGCAACAGCAATGGGCCAGTAGGAATGGCCATCTCTGTCCCCTTAATTAATTCCTGAATTTCAACCAGGTTACCATGAACGATATCACTTCCTGAGGGATAACACAGCGAGATAAGAACGGATGTTGCTTGAATGCCAGCAATCACCGGACCATACGCAGCTAGGCTTTGTCATGCAATGATACCAGATTACTTGCTACATGCATGGCGTCGGTCAGTGTCCTACATTGTGGACAGATAAGGCTGCTGCCCGGAACCTTCTGCAAATGTTTTGGAGTACGTCCAGGAGAGCTTCATGGAGATGTCCCTGGAGGATTTCCGCTCCATCCAGACATGTTAACAAACTTTTCCAATAACTGTACTGGCGCAAATGCATCCCAAGTCCTCAGGGTAAATCAATCGTTAAAAAACGCTTGCTTTTAAACCAGTTTTATATTTACAAAGTATACTCACAGAGGTCGCTTCCATGGCTTTATTGTCTGGGCTACTGGCTTGGTAGGGCTGGGAGGTAATTCCGTTGGGTGAGAAAGGCTCCTGGCTGTTGGGAGAACGGAGTGCTGTGTGCTCTCTGCAGCTCGTCCCCTCCTCTTTCTCCTCCTCATCTTCCCCATCCACAAAATCCTCAGCCAGTGGCTGAGATTCCCCACACAACCTCAGAATCCAGGGACAGGGGTGGGGAGTGGTGGAGGACCACCCTAGAATTGCATGCAGCTCAGCGTAGAAACGGCATGTTTTCAGCCCTGCCCCAGACCTTCCGTTTGCTTCTTTGGTTTTCTGGTAGGCTTGTCTGAGCTCCTTAACTTTCACTCTGCACTTCACTGAGTCCCTGGTGTGGCCTTTCTCCATCACAGCCTTAGAAATTTTTTCAAATGTTTTTTCATTTCGTCGTTTGGAACGGAGTTCTATTAGCACAGAATCCTCTCCCCATATAGCGATCAGATCCAGTACCTCCCATGCGGTCCATGTTGAGCTCTTTTTCAATTCTCAGGAGACTGCATTGTTACCTGTGCTGGTGAGCTCTCCACGCTGGCCAAACAGGAAATGAAATTCAAAAGTTTGCGGGGCTTTTCTTGTCTACCTGGACAGTGCCTCCGAGTTCAGCTTGCTATCCAGAGCGGTCACAGTGGTGCACTGTGGGATACCGCCCGGAGGCCAATACTGTCAATTTGTGGCCACACTAACCTTAATCCGATATGGTAATACCAATTTCAGCGCTACTCCTCTTGTCGGGGAGGAGTACAGAAACCAGTTTAAAGAGCCCTTTATATCGATATAAAGGGCCTCGTTGTGTGGACGGGTGCAGAGTTAAATCGGTTTAATGCTGCTAAAATCGGTATAAACGCGTAGTGTAGACCAGGCCTGAGCTGCTCCAGTCCTGAAGCACATACTGGGACTTCATGCCACCCTTCCACCTCAAGGATTGTAAGGCTACTGGGGGCCAGTTTGGCTAGAGCAACCTTGGGGACTGCTTTAACTTCCACACTGGAAGCAACAGATTCCAAGAGACTATCCAGAATAGTGGAATACAGAGCTCTCCGGCAGTGCACACCCTAGCAGGCCATCACCAAGGTGCTGCCCAAGGAGTGGGAAGTAAGTGAGTGGGGGGATTGGGATGCTTGATAGCCCCGTTTCCCTGTTGGAGTGGCATAAAGGGACCAAAACATAGCTCAGAATAAGGGCCCATGTGTACATATTTCACAATCTTATCTAGCTGTGATTTTTTGGGGGAGGAATAAATCTGTGAAACTAAAAATTCTTTTTATCTGTCACATTTTCTGGCTTCATTAAAAAGCACTGAACTCCTACAGAAAGTTATAATAAGATCTCTGTTCCCTAATATTCTGTATTTTATTTTGTCCTTATTCACACACTGAATATCACTGAAATCAAAGTAGAGTGTTGCCTCAGTAAGAACCGCTGTATTTGGTCTGAGGAGAAAACAAAACTGGCCATTAAGGTTTGTGGATTAGCAGCAAAAATGCTAGATTCCTGGGCAGAAGAGAAGTGTCTGCTCCTGGCTTTCTTTTTCTTCTTCATACCTAATATAAGGACATAATGTGAAATATTAATGTGCACTAATGTATTACTATATTTCTTTAAACTGACCACTTATAACAAAGTTAAAAATTTACATGTTCTGCTTCCCTTTCAATTTACTCCATTTTATCACTCATTTTAGTGGAACTTCCTTCATTGGTTCAAATCTAGCAGTCCTTAACCTTGTGCACAGAGGACCCCTTACATTCAGATCTCACTTGCTGCTATGGAAGTGGGTTTGGGGGAAGGTCAATTGCCTTTGAAGCAGCAGCAGCAGCATCTTCCATCCCTGGACTCAAGGGAGAGCTATAGAGGGCCAGAGGTGGAAGAACTATACATTGTTAACTCAACAGGCTGTGGTATGGTCCAAAGGGCAGTGGTGGATAGAGGAATCCCAGAGAGAATGGTCCCAGTATACAACGCCTCAAATACAGAGGAAAATTATTACATATACGACATACTACAGAGGGTTCTTACGGGGCAGGCTGTTGGCTAGCCAGTAGCAACCCTTTAAGACCTCTCCAGAGGCAAGCATAAAGAGTTCTACACTAAGCAGGTCTCTGGGCTGTTTAGAACCCTTTACTACTGTCAAGGAAGAGTCTCAGCTAGGCACCCAGGAAGAATATATTTTTCTCAGCCAGTCCTCTCCCTCTGCAGAGGATAGCCTTTGTGGCTGCTGTAATCAGCTCCAGCTGGAGTGCTTCCTGCTCTCTAGTGCCAGCATTAAACCACTCACTTGGGCAGGGCTGCCCAGAGAGGGGAGCAAGTGGGGCAATTTGCCCCAGGCCCCGCAGGGGCCACCACGAGAGTTTTTCGAGGCCCCTGGAGCGGGGTCCTTTACTCGCTCTAGGGCCCTGGAAAACTCTCGCGGGGCCGGGGCCCCCGGAGTCGCCGAGTTACCACAGAAATGGGACCCACCACCAAAGTGCCAGGGCTTCAGCGGTAATTCGGTGGCAGAGGGGCCCCACCGAGGGTCTTCAGGGCACTTTGGTGGCGGGTTCTGGAGCGGAATTACTGCTGAAGTGGGCCCCCGCCGCCACCGACTCCAGGCCCCCTGAGTCCTCTGGGTGGCCCTGCATTTGGGATGTACGAACTGCATCAGATGTGTGTTTGTATGTACAAGTAGAACCTGATTCAGCCTTAACTATAGAGACATGAAGGTGCCTCAATAAGTGTGTGTGTGCGTATATGTATATCTCTCATGTATCCTCACTCCTTTATACCGTCTGAGTCTTTGATCTGTGGAGATCAGCCAGACAATGGTTTCACCTCAAGGTGTAGCTTCAAGAAGGTCTGGTCCAAGGGGAGAAATTTGCTTTCCCAAGGAGGGGAAACACTCCTTCCTAGGAAACTTCTTGAAAAAGCTCAGTCTTGTCTGGCACGTTGTTCAAAAGAGTCCTTTGCAGCTCATAACACCTCCCAGGGTTTACATTAGTCATGTCTCCCCTTTAAAAAGTTGCATGTAATAATACATAAATATTTGCCTTTTTCATAGAATGAACTCCTAAAATACTTAAATTTAATTCAATAAAGTTTAACAATTCTATTTGGTTTGTCTAGGACATGGCAGGACATTGCCATATCTGTCACAATTATATCCAAATGTATATTGTGATACCAGTCAGGAAAGATCACCTCTTAGCACTCAGTGTTTCTGACAAGAGTTCACCATTGCTAGGGCTGCTGCTTTTTAAGTAGTAGTTCTGGGAATCATTTCAGAAGTATGTTGACTCAGTGTGGTTCAAAAAGCCATCCTCCCGCAGGACTCTAAAATACCCCTGCGTTGGGAGGGACACAAATTTCCTGAAGCTTTCTAAATAACATCAAGTTCAGTTGAATATCTTGTTTATGTTCTCACCTGGGCAATAGCCCAAACTGCAGTTCCTGATCAGCTGTTGACAGCAATGAGGTCTGATATCATCCAGGAAGGGGGGCCAGTTGGGATATATTCTGTATTCCTACGAAATATTAAAACTCTTAACTGCTTTGATCCCACAGAGCGAGCAGCTGGAGTTTACCACAGGGAGGCCCGATCTGGAAAATATCAGCTCACCTATGCAGAAGCTAAAGCAGTGTGTGAATATGAAGGAGGACAACTAGCCACATACCAGCAGCTGGAGGCAGCAAGAAAAATAGGTATGAAAGAAAATGTTCATTTGAGTGTGTAGTCACTTGGCTCTGACATCACACATTCAGTGTTGCCAACACCTGTGTTACTGCAAGTGTCATGAATTTGGAGGTGGCTCTTGCCATCTTGTTAGAAAACATAGGCAGCTCAGGAATTTTGCTTGAACTGTATGCAGTTTCCCTCCTTGATTGCTAGAGGCTGCCATGTGACGTACTGCAGATAGTTGTAGCAGCTGCTTGCAGTGCTAGAATGACTCTTTGTGCTTTGTGTGGGATGGAGCCCAAGAATGGGTGCAGCACAATGGAGCAGCCTATTCCTTGAGCTTGGGAGCAGCAGCCTCACCCTCAATCTCCTCACCACTAACTTTACACGAAGGGGGTGCTATTGTAGATAGAAGCTCTGGACATTCTCCTTCACTGCATTTTCTTTAAAAAATGATCAGTGCCTCAGGAACTTCTTCTAGAATGTCTTCTTCTAAAATTTTCATTTAATCAATCAAAACTCTTGTTTTTTATAGTGTTTTATCCAAAACATCTTGCAAAATTTGCTACATATGTTACTGAGAACAAATAGTCCAACAGAAAGAGTGTTCAGTGTGATGACAAGTGTTTGGAATGAAGAGCTGAATGAGTGCAGACCCCATTGAAGGTGTTATCTTGCTCCGAGTGAATGTTATTGGAAAAAATCCTCCATTGTGAGGAATATGTAAGCATCACTGTTGAATCAAAACCTGGCAGTAGGCACAAGCAAACATTAATAATAGGGTACATTTTGTTGTTTGTGACTATTTCACAACCTAAAAGCCACCACAAAAGAAGTGTTCTGGTTTTTTACTTTGATAATTTGGTAAGCTTATGGAAGAGCTGTTTTGTACTAAGCAGTGAATAATTTTGAATGTTTTGATTATTGTTTTTAAACACTCAGCCATAACATTGTATTGACAGGTTGTTTTTTAATTCAATAAGCATTTCTGTTGCCTTAGCTTATGCTATGTACACATCTTTTTATCCACCCGAAGAGCCCAGTCCTGAAAACCCTTATTCACAGGAGTAATGACTGAGTGAGGTTGTAGGATTACGGACTAAAAAGGAAACAAAGCAATCAATGTATTATATTTACAAGACTAATCTGACATCTAATTTGAATACAATGGTTGCTAATGTATTTTCTAGGGTGGGGAACTTTACTGTCCATCTGCATTTGATTTTTATTCTTCAATGAGAAAAACATTTATTGTGGAGGAGGAGAAGTGATTTTATACTCTGCATTCAAAATTCTCCATGCAAAAGACAGCAATTGCCTCAGTACTATGATATGATTTGCATTAAGCTAATTGTACTTAAACTAGATTTTGGCAATGAGAAAAAATGTTAGTTTGAATGAGGCAATAATTTTTATAATGTTTCTTGCTTAAAGTGAGTTTTCAAAACAGCCATGATACTTTCCTTCTATCACAGGTTTCCATATGTGTGCAGCTGGTTGGATGGCTAAGGGTAGAGTTGGTTATCCCATAGTGAAAGCTGGATCCAACTGTGGCTTTGGAAAAACTGGCATTGTTGATTATGGGATTCGCCTCAACAGAAGTGAGAGATGGGATGTCTATTGCTACAACCCTCATGGTATGTCTAAAAAAATCCGATGTTGCTTAATTACATGCCTTTTTACTAAGTAAAATAAATGTTTAAGGTTAATAATAGACTGACTGCTAGCTAGTGAATCAGTAATGTGGCTAATGTTTCTAATGTAAAATTTTCCAATTTGAGTGTGTGTAAATTTATGTGCCTAAATTTATTATAAGGCCATGGGTGATTAGCAGCTACTTTTATTTAGATGGCTAACATTAGGCCACTTATGTTTGAATATTTTGGTTTGTGTGTTTATAAAAGTAATGTTAAAGGGAAAATTTAAAATCATATATTATAAACATATTCACCTCTGTTATTAGGTAACATCATTAAAATTAAAAGAATGTTAACTATCTCAATTATAGTAATTAATAAATTATCCTGTTTTCCTTTTACATTTCTCTCAGCTTGTACAAACTAAAATCAGTTAAATCAGTTTTATTTTGTGGTTGCACACACTGCAGCAGAGTATTTATTTGTTTTAAAATGACAGTTTTCATGGGAGTATGAAAAAAAATCCAGAGGAAAATTTCTATTTGTCTTCTATTCGTAAAAGCTTGTTACTGCTACAATTTGGCCCAAATTTGAGTTGTGATTATCCCTTTAATAAGCATCCCCTTTAATTGTCTGACACTTGGAAGGAAGTTTAGCTATACTTAAAAGCAGATTAAAAATAAGGATGGGCATTTTGATTTACATGTAAGGATTTGAAGAATGTGTATGTAACATTAACATGGATGCCCAGCAGTACTATGACAGGGTGCAGGGACAATATCAATTCCCCAGTGATCAGAAGGTTAACTTCAGTGGAGTTGATTTACACCAGCTGAGGTTCTGGCCTATGGATTTTAAGGCCAGAAGGGACCACTCTGATCATCTGGCTGACCTCCGACTTAACACAAATCATAGAATTGGGTTTGAAGTCCAAATTAGGGAGTTTCTGACTGTTTGGTGATCTTAGTCTTTTGTTATAAATACACAATCTTGATGGAAAATATGTCTCTGATTGCAAGTGCTTTTTTTCCTGCATGTCAGCTCTCAAATACCTCCCCAGATAAACACACACAGAGATGCCATTTAGATGTTTTCCAAATACATTCTTTGGGTGGTGGACAGCATGATTAACCGGAGCTGTTTACACTTAGAGGTTGATTTGGGTCCCTCCCATTGTGAGTAAATTTCTTAATACTTGATGGAGAATGTTGTTCAGATTTGAGATTTGCCTGTCTTCGTGGGGAAAGGGTAGCATCCCGAAGCGAGGACACTAAGTTGTCTCTAAGTGAATGTATTAACAATATTGGCAGTATATTGTGCAACAACTTGTGTTTGGGATGCAAGTCCTTCCTGATCAAGTACCTGTGCTGAAGCGTTTACAATCAAAATAGACAATGCACAAACTGAGGGCAAGTCTACATTAGAGGCTACATCGGTGCAGCTGCACCACATCTGGTGAAGACTCGCTATTCTGATGGGAGAGCACTCTCCTGTCAATATAATTACTCCACCTTCGCAAGACGCAGAAAAGCTATGTTGGCGGGAGAGCATCTTCCATTGACATAACGCCAGTGTGGACAGCGCTTAAGTTGACGTAATTTATGTCACTCATTGGGGTGTCCTTTTCACACCCCTGAGAAGATATAAGTTACATCAACTTAAGCAGTAGTGTAGACCAGCCCCGAGTGCTTGGTCCTCCAGGCTTGTGAGCTGTTGAGAGTCCTCAACTTCCACTGAAGCTAAAGGGAACAGGTGCTCAACATCTTGAATGGTAAAGCCCAATGGAAGGGGGAATAGGACACAACAACAAAAAAGCAGTCTAACTGAATGGGGATGAGGGCTAGAGTTTATGGACATTTTGGATGGAGAGTATTTTAAGGAAGGACTTGAAGGAAGAGAGACCAGGTTGTAAGTGGGGTGATTTATAAGTGCAGTTGTGAGGCCTATAGACGGACTTAGCTTGACATCCCAATTTTCTTTATACAGAGCACCTAGCATCTGATCTGAAGCCTACTGAAGTCAGTGAGAGCACTTCCATTGACTTCAGTAGACTTTGGATTAGGCCCCTAGTTGCCAACATATCAACTCCATATGTACTATATTCTCTATATGTGTGCTACCATGGGTACTAGTTCAGAATGATGGGGTTATAGAATATATGAACAGCACTCAAGAGTCTTGCTGCTGTTATACTGGGTTGCTTCTGTATAAGATTCAGTCAGAAGAGCTAACAGACAAAAAGGCATGACAAATCAAAACACATTTAAAGTCTATTTTTATTTTTCCCTTAGCAAAAGAATGCGGTGGAATCTTCACAGATGCAAAGCACATCTTTAAGTCACCAGGCTACCCAAACGAGTATGAAAATAAACTAATATGCTACTGGCACATTAGGCTACAGTATGGACAACGGATTCATCTACAGTTCCTGGATTTTGATGTTGAAGATGACACTGCTTGCATGGCTGATTTCTTAGAAGTCTATGATAGCTATGATGATATCACTGGCTTTGTGGGCAGGTAAAAATAATTTCCACATCTTTATACATCTATTTCAAGCTATATAGTTAAAATGTTCACGGTATAATATTTCATTGACAGTACACTCAGAAAAAGACCATGCTGACCACGCTGCATTTACAGAGGTGCTTCCTACATCACTCCTGCATCTAATACGTTCTTGAATATACACAATGATGTTGCCTAAACCATCTCCTCTGGCACTACTAGTAAAGGCAACCTGCAAAGATTTTTTTTAAAATTAGGGTTTTGCCATTTTTTTTTTTTTTGCTTCTCTATAAGATATGAAGAAAGCCTGCAAGATTTTCTCAACAACGGCTTATTTTTACCTTAAAAATATAAGTATGGTCATCCATCCCTGGCTTTGGTGGAAGAGCTCTTGGAAGTCTCAGATCACAATTAGTGTTTGCTCTAACACCTTAATTGAAGGGATGGGGGGGTTGGGTTATTAGCAAAAAAATAGATTTAACCCAAAATGTTGTTCTTTACTGAAGCGAAATAAATATTAACAAAAACAAAAATGACCCAGTAACCCAAGGAGTTTTAAACAGACTGACAATCTGAAACATTGCTTTCCCGCTTACTTGCTCAGTTTTTTTACTCTCTTTGCTCTTGTGATGTTGTCATTTCACTGGTTCCCCCGCAATCATAGTTTTTCAGCTTAGAACATCTGAATTTCTAATGCAAAAAAACGGAGACAAAAAAACACCCTTGAAATTCTCACTGCTTTTCATGCCTCCTTTGTACATCATCTGGAAGCAAAGTACACAATTCCCTTTTTCTTTTTCCCTTGACAAGTCCCTTTTAATACATTTTCCTGATGTCTAGCATAAGGTGGTCCTCCCTCAGCTTCAGGTCATTGTTCCTTATGAAAATGAATAGCTCTTTGCCTTCTATTATTTCATTTACTTTCTTCAATTATTGCAAATTTTGCTTCCTGCATCCTCTGTCTTCTCTCCTCCCTCACTCTCATTTGTGAAATAGTGCAGATAAAAGTATTTAAGCCTATGATATAATTGTATGTTAGAATAGACCTCAAAGAACAACTTAGAACTATGGACTATAACAGAAAGGGGGACTCCATCCTTCTCTATTAAGGTATCATTGTGGCATGTATGTTATTGCATATTTACACATTTAGTCATGAACCATTTACAATCTTTTTTCAGGTACTGTGGAGATGAACTTCCAGATGATATCATCAGCACAGGTAATATTGTATGTACTGCTCATAGACAAAAATATCAACCTACTGGGCCGGGGCTCAGATATTCAAAGATTAAATGCCCATTTCATGGCTAATATGTCATAAGCCACCATGCAAACCTTCTAGCATATACTTTAGTCAACACTTTTGCTTAAAAATAAGTGTAAAGGAAGAGACATCCTGGAGAAGTCTAGTTAAACAAAGAATTAGGGACCAATCCGGTAGGCTTTACTCAGGCAAAATTCCCTTTTACATCAAAGTGACTTCATTGATTTGGGAGTTTACATAGCATGTCTGTATCAACAGCCTAGTCCTACAAGCCCCACCCACATACATAATATCGAGTCAATAAGTATTCCCGTTACTCAGGAGTCAGGATTGCAAGACTCATATTAGGGAGAATATGTCTAAAAATGTCTCTGGCATTGGGGAATACATCGTATCTTTGGGTTTTTAACATATACACCAACTTCCTCAGTTCCCAGGGGGGTGCTCGACCCCTGCTGTGCTCCAGACTCCACCCTCACTCCACCCCTTTCCCCCCACCCCCACCTAGCGCCGCCTCTTCCTAAATAACTATGAGGATTTGGGCCAATGTGCTTATTTATCATATCTAATTTAAGGGTGTCCCTTGCTTATATTAAACTGGCCCTGCCCATAGTAAGCAATGCTGATCCAGCTCCTGAAGGTCTTACTCAGTATTTACTCAAGCAAAACTCTTACTGATATTGGTGGGTGAATCTTGAGCTCCTTGCTTAGTTTTCAATGAGATACACCAATATTGTTTTCAGTGTTGTCTGAATAAGAAGTGAGTAAGAATCATAGGATTTAGATCTAAGATTTTGGGTGAAATACTTCAATAGCTCTTGGGGAGGGAGGAGTGAAGAGAAAAATTCCAAAGCAGCAGTTTTTATTCAATAGCAAAGAAGTAACTTTTTCCCCCCCTCTCTCTTGCCCTAGGAAATCTCATGACCTTAAAGTTTTTGTCAGATGCTTCAGTGACAGCAGGTGGTTTTCAAATTAAATACGTTGCTGTAGACCCACCTTCAAAACCTAATGATGAGAAAAATGCAACTTCCCAAGGAAACACAAACTTCTTGTCTGGAAAATTTGGCATTATGTGAACAGACAGATCAACATCACAGAAAATGCAGTTGGAATATAAACTTATTAAGTACAAATACCACTTGAGATGCCTGTTTTGTCCAATAAGTTATAGCTATCATACTATATTTGGGATAGCCAGCAGCCACAGTCGCTTTTCATGTTATCCTTCTGACTTCTATAATTTCTGCTTTATGTAACTTTTCTTAATAAAGAATATTGGGAAGTAAATTAGAAAACTGTACTTAAATGATAGACAACTGTTTTCTAGATCACCAGGAGTCAGTGAAACTAAGAACATAAGAATGGACATACTGAGTGAGACCAATGGTCCGTCTAGTACAAAATCCTGTGTTTCGACAGTGTCCAGTGCCAGGTGCTTCAGAGGTAATGAACAGAACAGGTAATCATCAAGTGATCCATCCCCTGTCATCCACTCCCAGCTTCTGGCAAACAGATGCTAGGGACACTCAGAGCATGGGGTTGCATCCCTGACCATATTGGCTAATAGCCATTGATGGACCTATCCTCCATGAACTTGTCTGAACTAAACTGAAGGATTCACTGTTACCATAGATTTCCCAACTAATTGTTTTTCTACACTAGCCACTCTTTTTCTCTCACCCCTTGTACCATTTCAGCTGAAGTTTTGGGGGCCTGATATTTCAATCCTTTTCCCCTCATTTTCCTTCATTCCTGTATATTTATTGCTGTCCGAATTCTCCTTTCCCTATTCTTGCTTCCTTTCTTGCTGCTCTTGCTATATATTTTTAAGCTTAACTCACTTCCAATGCCTTTCAAGTAAGTCTTGCCTCATGATAGTTTACTTCAAAGTGCAAATTCATCTTGAGAGTTGGTCTGTGATATATCCCTGACAAACCCATATGTAATGGGCTTCTAGAGCCAGAAGATAATACAGCTGCATGAAAAGCACTGAATCTGTAATTGTACTGTCCTTGTGATTTTATCATGTTCTGGATTATAAATTATTTAACAGATTTGTAAGGAGTTTGTCTTCCTTACCCAGTGCAGAGTTATTCAAGCCTTTTCTGTTCTCAAACCACATTTATTAAAGGGCAAAAAGATGAAAGATTCTCTGTTTATGAGAAACTGAGGCACCAAAAGGAATTGTCCATCAACTATCAGCAAATCTTTTTTCAACCTGCCAACAGGCTTCATCTTGTTCACACCAGTTCTAAGACTGGATTATGCTGAATTGATAGCCATGTATCCATTCTTGATATCAGTTTATATGTCTGTTAACCCCCTGACCCCAAAATATCATTAAATCTGCCTCTCTTTTAATCATGTCCAGGGTTTCCAATCTGTGCTGTTTATTTTTTCTGATACTTTTAGGTATTTTTATTGACTTTTGTATTAATAATTAGGGACAGCTGGCTTATTTGATAGTAGTGTGTGTGTGTGTGTGTGTGTGTGTATGTATGTATGTATGTGTTTTTATATATATATATATATATATATATATATATATATCAATCAGAAATTAGTCTAATCCAGTGCCCATTGAAGTCGCCTATAGTCTTTCCACTGACTTCTTCAGCAGGCGTTACAGCAGATAGCAAAGTACTTTGTTCCCTGGAAAAGTTCCCAGCTGGAATGGGAGACCTTTAGGACTAATCAGCCTTCTCACCAAACAATTTTCAACATTCCTGCATTAACAGTTCCTGGGTACTTTCAGTGTACTTTAGTTTGGGGGATTTGTTGGTTTTAACTTTAAGATGAAGCCAAAAACATACTACAAGTAAATAAGAGTAGAGACAGCATCCACCAGAAAGGACTATTTTCATTTCCAGCATGTAACATGAGAGTTACAGAAACAGCTCTGTTTTCAACTGTTCCAAAACCACTGTATGCTGGCACCCATTACAAAATCCAGTTATCCTCTAGTTTTGAAATCCATAAATGTCCCCTTTCCAGCTGCCAAAATGGCTATATCATAAATAGCTCTTTTCCTTTGGGAACCTGGATTCTCCAAAGGTGATATAATATATAGTAGTATTAACTGTGTAAGTAAGCTAAAATAAATTAAAGCCAAGTGGCCTTTTCTCATCACCACCACTCTTCAAAAGTTACGTAATTTTCTGGCTCTTATTTGCTGGGGGTTCCTTCATCTCTACATCATACATCATTCCTTTATCATTCTCAGACATGCACCTATATGTTCTAAAACACTCCAAAAAATGGACTAGTATACAATATGGACCCTGTTTTATCAGAAGAGTTCCTGATACTTTGAACATTTCTGATACAAATCAGTAGTAGTGGGAATGACTCAGAAATGAAGTAAACTAGAAAATATGACATCTGAAATCCCCTAAAGAGAACAGAACACTACATATAAAATTATAATTTACATAAAAAAATTTCATAACTCCGTTGAGCAATAATACAACTATTCCAGCATCTCATTCCAAATTATTTTACTATGAGCATCACATTAGTGCTGCTGGAAAATAAGTTTCATGTAACTATACTTAATTGAATCAAGATGCATTTATTAAGAACTGAATCAAATTTAAATAAATAATATTTCCAAATCCTGCCCTTTGGTCGACTGAATGAGGCCACAGACACGTTCCTATAATGACATGTTCTTTATTTTGCTAAACTCAGCAGTAGTAGTTTGTTTGATCACAAACTAAGAGTGTTAAGTGGGTCTATTAACATTTTATTTAGCATAAAATATTAATTGTTTTAACTGACAAGTTTGAAGTCTTAAACTGATGTGGGCCAGAATCAAAATATCTGCTGAAAGTATCCAAGGCTAACAAAACAATCCCCAACAAGCAGCTGTGCTGTCACTGCAGTGATGTCATTCTAAAAAGTACTTTCAAGAATTTGTTACTCTTGAGAATTCTATCATAGTACATCAAAGGCTTCTATATAGCTCTACAGGTGCTTCAGTCATGCAGATGTAAGAGTTACTGTGCTAACCTGTGCTTATCTCTGTAGAACTTACAGACATTGCAGACACTAAGGCCTCAACTGAACTTGTAAGTTCAAAATCTGTTTCTGAAGAGTTTAGATGAATTGCAGAGACTGGGATCCCTAAGGAGCATCTAAACCAGACCTCAATGGTTCAGTGATCAACATTACCCAAAAGAACTCCAGTAGTATGAATTCATTGTTTCATTTATTATAGTACTATTCATATTTAAACAGTATGACAGGGAAATATTCAGTTTATATATATATTATTCTCACATCAAATAAGTTAGTAACTTAGTGGAAGTTGATGACTTAATTGGTTAATATTAACATACTTAAAGCGTCCTGATTCATTAATAATTAAATCACAGTGTTTTAATATCATGTGCTGCAAAGAGCCACAGAAGACACATTAAAGAGCCATTTCCAGTTCACAGGCAGCCATCTAAATCCTACAGACTGTAGGAAAAGCCATGAGGCAACTGTCAAAAGCTCTGCTCCTTGAGTGGTTCTAAAGCAGGGGTCGGCAACCTATGGGACGCGCACCAAAGATGGCACATGAGCCGATTTTTAATGGCATGCTGCTGCCTGCCGGAGTCCTGACAGGTAGCAGCATGTCATTAAAAATCCTGCCCAGCCCAGCCTAGCCTGGTCCGGCACGCTTTTCCTGCAGTGTGCTGGGTTGTGTGCTGAGCCCTGCACCCCGCACTCACACCCAGTTCTCTGCTCTGAGCCCTACACCCCACACACACCCCCAGCCCTCTGTCCTGATCCTACCTCACACACATCCAGCCCCTGCCCTGAGCCCTGACCCCCTCACATACACCCAGCCCTCTCCCCTGACCCCACCTTACACACACCCAGCCCTCTGCCCTGAGCCCTGCACCCCGCGCACACCCCCCAGCCCTCTGCCTGACCCTACCTCACACACACCCAGCCCTCTGCCCTGAGCCCTGCACCCCGCGCACACCCCCCAGCCCTCTGCCTGACCCTACCCCGCACCCCCTTCTCCCTTCCTCGTTCCAGCTGCGCGGTCTCCTGCGGTGCCCTCAACTAATGCACCTATCATTCCTCCTCCGTCCATGTAGCAGATCCTGCAGCAACCTTCCCATTTAGCACAGCCAGGATGGTTTCTGTCCAGGTCCCACAAGTACAGGGCTTCCATGAGGCACGACCTTCTGGAGGGGGTCTCGACCCCCACATATTAAGGCCATCCTTGACTGCTACAAGCACCCCACGGCCTCGGCCACCAGTGGCTCCTCATCCACCCATGCCACCTGAACAGTCCCAAAAATCCTAGCTGACAGTAACCGCAAGCCCTAGATCTCTGAATTGTCTCAACACAATCTTCTCGCCCAAGACCGCAGGCTTGACCCTCTAGCAGTGGCTTGTTGGCTCAACTTTGTGCGCGTTCTTGCGCTAGCTTCGCAGGTGTTGATACCTCGATAATTTAGACACCCTCAGCTTGGAGAAAGAATAGCAGGCCGGCGAAGCGAGACACCTGTTTTTGTTTGGTGGGTCCTGCATCGGTCTGAAGTTTGTAGCATTATCGACTCGCTGTGGACCACAACTCATATATACATCGAGCCTCTGGTCTCTAACGGACAAGATCTGTCGAACATGGATGGCGCGGTAGGATTGCCTGCGCGGGTTCACCGTGTTCGTGTTTTTGTTGGTACCGCCTGCAGTCTCGAATATGTCATGATCCACTGCTCCTCTAGCATCAGACTCTTCGGCTGTCCTTCAGGTTCTGCGAGTATGTAACCCTTACATGGCTGAAGTAGCACGCATCTGAAGTGCCTTTCTAACCCTGCACGGTGCATATCCGAGTGTAATCAGTAATGCCGTGAACGTGTACCTGCTCGTTGTTATAGGCTGCTGGTGCCCGTGGAACAGCTAAAGCCCCCTTTTATACTGACGATTCGCCCTCTGAGGACTGAGATCTCGGGTCTGCCTGGATTGCTTACAGCCGAGAAGACCTAATTAGTGTTGTCGCGGAACAGCTCCCAGCTATACAGTGACGTCAGCCTGGTTCTGCCCGCTGGCCAGAGGAGTGCTGCAATGGTGCCCGTGCTGCCAGTAATTGCGATAGCCACTTTGCAACCCCGCATCCCGCACACCCAATGACGGTGAAGTGAATCTGACTCTTTATGCCACTTTCCTTTATGCGTAGCCCCCTTTGGAATCGTACCCCAGTCCAACACCACCCCTCGCCCGCGAACTGTCCCTGATCCTACCTCAGCACACACCCAGCCGCCGCCCTGAGCCTCTGCCCCATGACCTACACCATCACACCCAGCCCGTCTTCCCTGACCTCCGTCATCACACACCCAGCTCATGCCGGTCTGAGGCCCTGCACCCACGAAGGGCACACCCCCCCAGCCAGTACCTGACTGCCTGACCCTACCTCACACCACACCCAGCCTCTTGCCCTGAGCCCCGCACCACGCGGCACGCACTCCCAGCCCACTGCCTGGACCCGTACCCAGCGATGCACCCAGCCTTTCGTCCCCTAGGACCCGACCTTCGACTCACCCCAGCGCGCTCCTCTGGCCCTGACCCCACCTCACACACACCCAGCCCTCTGCCCTGAGCCTCTGCACACCGCGCACACCCCCACCCGTTGTAGCCTCGACCGCATCACCATTCACACCAGCCCCTGCCCTGAGCCCTGACCCCGCTGCCAAGACAGGCCCAACCTCCTCCTGCTGCCCTGACCGTCGACACCGTCCGACACACGACCCAGCCCTCTGGGCCGCTGCCAGACGCACGTGCAACCGCCTTCGAACACACCCCCCATCAAAGCTCTCTGTCCCACTCGAGCCCCTTCGCCCCCCCAATCACAAACCAGCCCTACATCCGCCTACCCTCCACACAGGAGAATCAGGCCCTCTTGCCCTCTGAGCCCGCACGCCGCAACCCCCTACGGGCCCCTGACGTGAGCTCCTGGTACCGCCTGCTCACAAACCCAGCCCTCTGATTGACTTCCGTTTCCCCCACCACAACCACCAGGCCCTGACTCTGGCACCCTACCCCCAGCACATACCACAGGCCTCCCCAGAACGGCGTTCATGCTCTTGACACTGCACCCTCACCAAACAGCTCACGCCTACTGCCTCTTAGCGCCCACCTCTGGCCCTGACTCTTGCGAAGCGCCCATGCACAACGCCAGCTCCGCCCACACGCCCCCAGCCCTCTGCCCTGACTCTTGCAACCCCACATACCCAGCCCCCCCCACACTCCGTGCACCCCTACATCCCGACTCTTGCACCTCCTACATCCCCATCCCCACCCTGAGCACCAAACAGAAGCTCTTGCACCCCCATCCCCACATTCCTACCTGCACCCCTTGAACCAAATGGGAGCAGCCCAGCTAAGCGCTCCACACCCAAACCTCCTGCCCCAACCCTGAGCCCCCTCCTTCATTCTAGCTCCTGACCAGACCCTACATCCCAACCCCCAGCCTGCTCCTTCACCCCCAGCCCTGTGCCCAGTGCACTCCCACCCTCAGCTCAGTGTAGAGAGAGAGGAAGAGAATGGGCCAGAACCAGGGAGCAGGTAGGTACTCACTGCATGTGGACAGGGCCGAGACCCCAGACTGGCAGCCAGGATCCCGGCTGGCAGGAGCCAGTGGATGGACCTCCTGAGCAGCAGCAGTCTGAGCTGCTTAGTCCACTGCCAGTCTGGGGTCCTGGCTGCCAGCCCCGCAGCCCGCTGCCGGCATGAGGTTCTGGCTGCTGGACCCTTATTTATTTTACAATACAACAATAGTTTAGTTATATAATATATAGACTTATAGAGAGAGACTTTCTAAAAAACATTAAAATGTATTACCGGCATATGAAACCTTAAATTAAAGTGAATAAATGAAGACTTGGCACGCTGCTTCTGAAAGGTGCCAACCCCTGTTCTAAAGTCTTCAGTGACAGACACAGAGTTAAGTAAGTCCATAGCTGATAAACGGGAAATCTTTCTGATATTTAGTAGGAAGTTCAACAGCTTTTACACAAAAAATTTACATGACCGCCCTGAAATGGAGTATGCTCACCGGCCAGGAAAGGCTTACTAAATTGCTGTGGCCTCAGTCAGCCCTCTCCTGTTACACCTGCAACTGGTAGGCTTAACAAGGAGGATGTAAAAGTTCGTTTGAGTGCTAGCTGGGAGAGAGAACCAGACCTTTAGCTCTGTCCGTCAGAAAAGCCTGGCTAAGGTCAGCAACTGCTTAAGAAACTGCTGCCGGCAGTTTCCCTCCCTGAGGCAATCTGATCCTGATGTGGGACTATTGTTTCAATTTGCTACCAATGGCTTGCTTGTTGCTGGGAGGACTACTGCAGGTGCCCTGCCTGAAGGGGGCAACAGCTAAATAAAAACTTTTGTTCTCTCATTGGGAACTGAGCAGTGGCTGCCCATGAACCCTGAATAACTGTGTTCTGCAGCCCTCCCAAGGCTTGGGGGTCAGGGGTGAATGACTGTTCTATGGCAATACAGACCTAGAGTGAACATTAAAGTGATGACTGAGAAATGAAAACAGCAACTAACTCAGGAGCAGCATCAACATCTGGCATAAGAAGTTTTGATTCTCTTGCAACTTCCAAGGTGACTGGGGGTTATCTGTAAGGCCCACAGGCCCAGCCATAGTGATGCCAGCTATGCCAATGACATTCACCAAGAAGGGCCCAGAGGATGACCTTGAGGCCTTTCTAGAGTCCTTCAAATTGATTGCTATGGTGGCACAGTGGCTGACTGTGCAGTAGGCCATCCCCTTAGCTCTTTATGTGACCTCCTCCTCTGCTTTGGATCCTCATATGATTCATGGCAGCGTAGGATCTAGAATCACTTATGCCCTCAGTTTGCAGCATGGGGAGGTGTAGTGCACAGGTACAGTCCTGTAAATACTGCTATTGAAGAATTTCTGGTCATGGGCACACAGAGCATGTGCACAAACCACAGCAAATACGCAGAAGGACCACACATCTAGAACCACTGCAGTTACTATAAGGTAAGTAACCTTCTTATTTCTTTTTAATGACCAGTGTGACTCAGTGATTTCTTGGTGCCAGCTGGCAGAGAGCATAGGAGGTGCATAGAGTTTTACTGGGATCCCCTGAGTCAGATATATGCATAATAATTCACTAAAGGCTGCCATATGAGGTCTCTAATGAGAGCCAGAAGCCAACTGGACCTGGTAATCATAATCATTGTAAAAAGTATGTACGGGTAATATTGAAGGAATTATGCATCTATGTTGAAAATTATGTCCCTAAGATATGTAACCGGAGGTGACATGTCTCAAACAGATTCTTTTTGACATGTCTTAAACAGATTTTGGAATTTCCTCTGAGACCTTTCCACTTGGTTTATCCAGAACACCTTGTCCAGTTCTCTAGTCATCAATTTGACTCCGGATTTTGTCACTCAGATTCCTTTATTTGGCATACAGAAAAGCTATGCTGAGCTGATCAGACTCAAGTGTAGGGGGTGGGTATAGGGCATACCACACATCCATAATTACTCGGGAAATCTCTTCCGTTATATACATTTACACAATACATTGCCTTTACTATTCTTTGCATCACACGTTTTGGGACTGGTTCCTGCATAGTAACCAAGCCAATCTCTGTGCAGCATACTCTGTCCACTCATTGTCCATACTCCATTTACTCTTTACCTAATCTCTATATTCCTAATTTATCTTGTTCATTGTTAGTAAATGGTTCCTTGGGTGTTCTCCTGCTTATCTTAGCAGGCTCAGACATTCTGTCTTTTTAGACTGATGACCTATTTACGTACCTGATTAGCACAAACATTCTGTTTTCAGCCTAATGATCTGTTTATCTCCTTAATTCTATCCAAATCAGACCTCACTCTATATGCTAATTATTCCGTCAGGCAAGGCCTCAGCTATAGGTGAGATGCTTATATCCCTGTCTGGTCATTATGTGTCTCATGATGTGTGTCTTTTTTCCATGCTCAGCCAAATGCTAGTCAAGACATTGTGAAATCTTCAAGAAAGAAGATTTAAAGGAAGAAATAAACAGCAGGAGAGCATCCTATGTATGAGCAAAGACGGTGGATTGTTGGGATATATCTGAGAGTGCAGAGGAACACCCTGGGCCTTTCCCCCAGGAGGCAAGTTGACAGCACGACTTGTCTCATAAATGGAAGATCACAGCCAAGCTTGGTTGTAAATCACTATAAGACATTAAAGTATCTACTTAAGTAACTCTATCTTCCAGAATGCTTGTTGTGATTTTATTTTATATGTAATTGTTTATTACTAATAATCCTCCTTAATATGACTTTAATCTCTATACTTTGTTCAATAAACTTTTACTTGTTTTCACTATAAACATATCTAAGTTGTATGTGTTAAGCAGTGATCTGAGGAGTAATTGGTAAGGTGAAGAGTGAATCTGTGACTACTGCAAGTGTCCAGTGGACCAGGGGCTGGACACTCTAAGGAAATGCTCGGAGGGCTCAGGGGTTGGAGTGTGCCAGTCACCAACCTGTAGTGACACAGGGCAGGGTGTGCAAGACCTAGAGAGGAATTTTTGTGTTGCTCGTGACTGATAGTCAGAAAGCTGACCCCTGGCAGGTACAAACAAGTCTTCCTCACACTAAGGGGAGGTGGTAGTGAGGTGCCTCACAACTCTGGCTACCAGAGAAGCAAGACAGTGGTATAGTAGACAGGATCTACAACCCGGGCTTGTGCCACCAACCCCTCCCCAACGCCTAACTCTACCCCCTTCCCCCAGCTTTCCCTCTTGCAGTGTCCTCTTTTGGGGAACCTAAAATATGGTAACCCAGATGGCTCAAGGGCCCATTTCCTCTGGCTTGGCTGCAGTTACAGGAGCCCCGTAGCTGCTGTTCAGGGGTGGATTGTAGGCAGCAGCTCACATATCCACCCTGCCCCCACCTGGCGGGCCCTGCAAGAGCTGCAGCCATGCCCCGATCCACGACAGGGGAGAAGGAGGAGTCCCGATCGATGACTCGGCGCTCCACCGCAGGCACGGCTGCGCGGGGAAAAGCGCGCGGTGGGCGGGACGGCTCCGCTCGCTATCTCTGCGTTCGGACTCAGGCACCGCCTCTTGCGGCGCTGATTGGCTGAGCAAGTCCAGTCCCGGTCTCTCTGGCGGCGAGTCCCGCGCGTCGCCATCTTAGCCCGGGAGAAAGCGAAGCGGCCGGTGAGGGAGGGAGCGGGCGCCTGGCCGGGAGGATTCTCTGCTCGCCTGCGTGTCTGTTCCTGCAGCACCATGAGCGCTGCCGCCGCCGGCCCCAGCTTGCTGCCTCTGCTAGAGACCCTGGAGGACCCGGCCGCCCCCCTCGGGGAGCTCACGGACGCGCACCTCACCATCGTTAAGTGAGTGCGGCCGCCGCGCGGGCTCGGACACCCCCGGGCTGGGGCGATGGGGAGAGGGGGTGCAGCTCCGGTACGACTGCCTGTCAGGGCCGCGAAGTGACGGGCCCGGGGGGAGGGCTCTGCCCTGGCCTCACTCGCGTGCGTCTGGGAGAGGATGCGGGAGCCGCGCGTATGCAACAGGTGTGAGAGTGGCTCTGTGCGCGGGTAATGGGGTGCTCCAGGTGAAGGTTAGCGGGAGTGTGTGTGTGTCGGGGAGGTTGTGTAACAGGTGTGAGCTTGGTGGTGTTACCTTGTTACAGACAGCGCGTAAAGGGGCATGACTGGAAGCGTGTGTATGTAGCCACACGCTGAGCTAATGACATGGTGCATCGAGTGTGGGGGATCTCTGTGTGCACCCTATTGAAGGTAAGAGTGCATATTGGATAGAGCCTCAGTAATACGACTGTCAGCAGATACCAAAGCACACTCATGCACGGACAAATTCAAGCACATTTTTAGTTGGAGATCGGGGGCGGGGAATATCTGCAAAGTTTAGAAATATTTGGCCATTTCGCACATGGGCTTTTATCTTTATCCTTTAACTAGCTCCAAATTTAACAAGAAATGAGTGGGCAAGTGTCCTGCCTCTTGAGGTCAATGTGCTTTTCTGGTTAGAAAATCTCAGTTTTTGTATTGTTGGATCCTTCATGATTTCTGTAATATCATATTTTATCAAAATATTTATTTGATGAAAGCCTGTTTAAGTTACTGTAGCACCTGGAGAGCCCATTTGAGAATTGGAGACCCGTTATATCTTTGTACTTACTTGTACAGTACCTACAACATCCCTTCCCTGAAGTTATTCTTGGGGAAAATCAAATAGGCCTTAATCCTGCAGACACCTATATGTAGGTGTCTTTATACACTTAACTTTAATGAGACTGCTTCCATGCTTAAGTGTTTGCAGGAGTGGGCCCATAATGATGAGAGATAAAAAGGAATGCTGCTAACTTAACTCTTCACAAGAAAAGCTTCCTCAGAGTTGTCTTTGGTGATCCCACTTAAGAAAAAAGCTGATTCTCTTTTAAGAAACTATTCACACATGGCTCAAATTGTGACTTTTAAAATGTACTGGCTCAGTTATGATATGAGACCTTTACGTTTAGGGTTCAATCTTCCATTCAGATAGTTGGTGGGGTTCACTAGCTATTGTGTATACATATTCTTTCTAATGCTGTTAGTTTTAAAAAATGAAACACTAATTTTTCTTTAACTCTTTTTGATGTATGATTTGGTAAAGTTTATTTGATTTTTCAGTAGCAATTTCAGTTTAGTAGCTGATTAATCTCTAGTTGTTTAGCAGCAAGAGTAGCAAAATATAAAATACACTAATATCCTGTATTCACAGTACAGCAGTGGGCTATATTAATCATTCTGAATGGTCACAGGCTTAAGTATAGACTTGTAATGTTTAAAGGTGTGATTTTTCTCTTTCTTTCTCCAACACTTGCATGCTATGTTTCAACTGCTTTTTAAGATGTTCTTGAAACTGTAATTTTTAGTTAAAAAAATGATTTGACGGTATTTTAATAGAAACCTTATCATAAGAATAAAATGTTTTATATTTGTAAATATGTTATATTTTTCTCTCTTCTTCTTGGAGTCGTCTGACTGGAGAGGAAGGAAAAGAATTCACTGCAGATGTTGGAAAACACTTTTCTCGACTTTGTAAAGTATTTAAGGTATGAGTTGTGTTCCCTAAAGTTAGTTTTGCTATACCAGACTCATTAAAAAAAGAATCAAAGCTTAAGTCAAGATCTGGGTTCAGATACTGAGCTCATTTAATTTGCTCAGTTTATTTAATTTGCAGTCAAGCTGGGTGAGGAAGTAGCCTAATTTTGACCTTGTGAATTAAGGTATCCAGTAAATTGTACTCTCCTGGCTTTTCCTTCACGTCACGGAGATTATATATTCTTTTACTACAGAAAGATTAGTTTCTCGAGGTTTTCTTCTTGACTACAAAATGGTTCGCAACAAACATTTCTTGGATGCAAAGGACTGGTTGGGATGCATGGATGTCTTGCGGTGCAGTCAGGTCGAGTTGTGTTTTTGCTGCATAGGCTCACTATCTATTATGATTGTTATAACAAATACTTAAACAAAAAAAAATAAATAAAACTAAAAAGCAACCCCTACTATCCGTACCACTTCTCTGATGCATCCCACAGTAGGCTGGCACTAGTAATCATAACAAACTAAGAATAATGTCATCTGGGGTGTCAGTGTGTAGTGCATAATGGATGGAATGATTTCAGAAGTTTAAGATATCTGTATCTTTCTATGTAGTGAATACCCGTATAACCTGAGTAGTGGAGATCATCACGGTACTACTGATGTAATATGAAGTTAATGGCAGGTCATTTTATTCTGACTTCTTTTCTTGGTAACCAGTTCATCTGTTTTTTATGCATGTCATGCTTATTTTATTCAAAATACAATAATAAAAAAAAGGAATGATTATTCCCCATTCATGTAAAAATCATTTCAGTGCAGATTCTTAGATGTTTTGGAACTTAATTCAATAACAAGTGTCCAGATTTACAGGTGACGGAAGTGTCTTGAAAACCCCAACTAAGTTTTGTAGTTTTAGGTGTGACTTTGTGCTGTGGAAGCTATACGTATTTTTCAGTTTGCATTTAAATATAAGATTTCATTAAGCATGGGATTTTTTTTTATTGTTCTGTGTTCCATTTCATTAACTTAATCTTAACTCAGCTGAGCAGCCATACAGTACATAATCCTACTTTATAATTAATGATACAACTTGGAGTTTTAATGTCCTTTTTTGTTTTTTTGCAGGCACACATTTCTAGTCAGAACTCAGAGCTGAGCAGTGCAGCCCTACAAGCTTTAGGGTTTTGTGTCTTTAACTCAAAGATTACCTCTGAATTACCTGGTAAAAAAAATATTACTAGAACTCCTTCTGATACCTTGATTTTGAAATGTGCCCTAATCTGTTTCTTTAATTCTAGATTAAAATTAGGAATTTTCAGGGAGCGAGGCAGAGATTTATAAGTAAAATATTGGAATTGGTGAGTTGGTTCCAGGTGATGGGTACAGCTTGCCCTGCGGTATAGGCAGAATGTAATTAATTCATTGCTCCCAAACTCTCTCAAACTTTATATTATATCATATAGTCACATTAATAATGCTGGACATTATTTTCCAGAGTGCTGTACAAACAGCCTCTTCACTTTCAGCTCTGCTTCTGTTAATGGCTAAACCATGTAGAGCCTGGGATGGGTATACATTATCAACAAAACAGTGAAATTGACTATGACTAAAATGGTACCAATTGCGCAGTGTTTTTTTTAAAAAAAAAAGCCTGGAAAATTAGAGAAAAATTTGTGTAGTCTCTGGTGTTTCTTGTAATAAATACGTTTTTCAGACAGTAATTTGACTTTCAAGTTTATACTGTTTCAATTTTCTGTAGTGCTAATGTAGATGGCAACATAGATATGTACTATTCTACACAATTTTGCCTATTGGTAGTCTATTTTAGTCACTCTTTATTGGAAAGTTTATTTATACTTAATATAGTTAAAATGTTAGTTACATTTTTGTGGGTTTTGAAATTGCGTAGCTGGTCCTGTATTAATGTTTGATACGCCTAAGCCAAAGTTTCTTGTGTGACCTAAAAGCCTGCTAAGAAAATGAATAGAATTTGTGAAAACATAATTTGAATGCCATATGTTCTGTTCTGCTTTTTAGCAACTGAAATACAAGAGTTACTTGCAACAGTGAATAGTATTGCTGTAAAAACTTCAGACAAGAATACACGCACTCGAGCCCTTTGGGTAATCTCTAAGCAGACCTTTCCTTCTGAAATTGTTGGGAAGGAGGTGAGCTTCTTAATTTTTTTATTACTTCATTCTTTTTTTGGCCTCTAATTTAAAGAGACTGTTTAGTTAACCTCATCCCATTGTTTCTTCAGGTACCAAGTATAATTTCTACACTAGAAACCATACTTACTAAAGGAGATGTATATTCCATGGCTGTTGAATATGAAGCACTAAATGTTGTCATACGGTACGTGAGCTATAAAGCTAAATGTTTAAAACAGTTTGGAAAAGTCCATTTGAAAAAAGAATCTGTTGGAGGTACTATAGTTTAAGGACAATATTTGACCTACTTTAAAATTGTTAAACATGCTAAGTAATGTTCTCAGCATTGCCAGTATATATTTTAAAAAAATCAGTATGATAAAGTCAGGCTTTTTATGAACAGTGTGATAACTACTTATGCTTTTTCTGAAGCCTGCTAGACCATTTTATTTGCAAAATGTCTTTCCAGACCTATAATGTCATCACTGATTTTGATGTGGAAAGTCACAGTCAGATAAAAAATTAATTGCTACCATTTTTAACAGCTTAACTTACTAAACTTTTTTTTAAAAAAAAATATCTATTATACTTTATATAATTGATTCTTTGTTTTTTCCCTACACCTTTTAGTCACCTTGAAAAATGAAGCTAGATTCAATGAGATGTTTCCAGCACTGCGTGGGAATGTTTACATCCAAAAACTTGTTCTAAGTTCATTACAGTATTTATTATGATACTGTTTTGTACTAGTTTTTAATTACAAAGCCTACATTTTAGGATTAAAAGTTATTGAGAGTGTGTTCCTCCCATTGGCATTGTTGGAAATAATAGAAATAGTAGATTTTATCATCAACACTGAGTAAATTTAATATTTCTGAGACTGACAAATTAAGATCGTTGGCTTGAAGCAGGCATATTAGGCTCATTGTAAAATACTCTTACCATCTCTGCTAACGGACTGCAATCCTGATGTCCCAGTCATGGTCCTTTATTGAGCAGAGACAAATTACACAGTTGCACCGAACTATGTGTGTGCATGCAAGTTCAGTCTCATTGTAGTCTTTTTATTTTACTTGAGACCTAATCAGTTTGATTTAAGTTCTCTAGAGTAGTGTTTCTGAATGACCAGTCCATGGACTGAGCTCTCCCTGTCTCCGAGCTTTCCCTGTCACAATTTAGGAACGCAGCAAGCTGGTCCCTGGTATCAAAAAGATTGAGAGAAACTGTCTCTAAACCAGGGGTAGGCAACCTATGGCAAGGGTGCCGAAGGCGGCACGTGAGCTGATTTTCAATGGCACGCACACTGCCTGGGTGCTGGCCACTGGTCCGAGGGGCTCTGCATTTTATTTAATTTTAAATGAAGCTTCTTAAACATTTTAAAAACCTTTTTTACTGTACATAACAATAGTAGTTTAGTTATATATTATAGTCTTATAGAAAGAGACCTTCTGAGAACATTAAAATATATTACTGGCACGCGAAACCTTAAATTACAGAGAATGAATGAAGACTCGACACACCATTTCTGAAAGGTTGCCGACCCCTGCTCTAAACTGTGTCAGGGAGATCTTGGGGACTGATGTCATTCCACGGTCTGGGCATTGAGAAACACTGCTCTAGAGCAAAGTGGCTAGTTCACTTAAGTACCTATGTTGTTTGGCCCTTCCAAAATAAACCTTGTAAAGTAGAGAATAATACTTACTACTGTCCACTTGCTACATTTTCCTGATGTGTGAAAAGCAAGTCTGGCTTTAGCTGAGATGAGTCAGTATGTACTTGTTAAAGACAAACATTTGATTCAGTAATTCTTGAATATTTACCTACTGTTATTACAAGTAATACCTAAGATTACTCTAACTGAAAAGTTAGAGGTTTTTTTCTCTGTGTTGTATATTTGGCAATACTGTGAGCATTGTTAATTTAATTTGCATAATTCAGTTTTCCCCTTGGGTGTATGTGTGTCTTTCACACAGCAATAGAGAGGCTAGTGCTCTACTGGACAAAAGCTCTCACTAGGAAAATGTGATTGTAAAATTGGCAGATATCCTCAGATTGCAGGTGTATAGATCCGAAATTAAATGCCACTTAAAATAATTGACTAGGTTTCAAGTTGAAGGTAATTTTTTAACAAGAACACCTGTTCAGAGGTCTTTCAGACTAGCTTTCTTTCCCTTTTAACTTAATGGAAAATTGCCACTTTGGATTATTATCACTAAGAACTGGAATCTTAACTTGAACAAAACAAGTTCAGAGGAAGTTGTTGAGAATAAATTTCTCTTTGGTTTTTGTCACCTTGGTCAGGCTTTTCGAGGGACGTATCTGAATTGGTACTTCAGTGATATACTGATATGTAGAGTTTCACTGAAATTAGATTTTCAAAGTATAATTCAAATGTATTAGAAAATGTTTTGAACAGCATTTTGTTAGTGCACAATACATCTGAAATATAAATGCATATTTTAATATCACTAGCTAAGAATATTTTTGTTAAGGCCAGCAGTAAGTATAGTGGTTCTATATGTAGTTAATACGTGTGCTTTGTTGAACTCAGTCTTATGGAACAGACTCCAACCCAAATGGGAGAAGAGGTTGTGAGGTGGGCAAAGTTGATCATTCCTATGGTCGTCCATTCAGCTCATAAGGTGCAGTTACGAGGTGCCGCTGCATTGGAGATGGGAATGCCATTGTTACTTCAGAAACAGCAGGAGGTGGCAGTCATAACTGAACATCTTATGACTACTGTAAGTGGAAAGTGCTTTTAAAAACGTCTTTCCCTCAGGATTTTAGAGAAACTGTAAGACTTCTAGCAACGTTTTTTTTTATGCTCTGAAAATATCATTTAAATTTCTGAATTACCCTGTGTACTTGTCTCTGCAACCTTGACTGGAAGGCTGTTTCATACTATGATTTTTTTTCAAAGCATCTGTTAATGTGAATTTGGTTCAGGAAAAGTAACACTGATAGAACTGAAAGGATATTCAGCTTGAACAGTAAATAGAAGTGCAAGCTTTCTTAGTGTCCCAGTATGCTTCCACACAGTTTTGGAGGGGGCACTGTCTCCATACCATTCATTCTTTGGTTTGTCTGCTGACAGTACCAATGAACCCATCAGCTAATTTTTCCTAACTCAGTAGCCAAATGGTGGCAGCCTATTTTGGCTGTTGTCAACATATGCTGGATTTGAACCAGCACCTCACAGATGAATGGCTCTGTCATATTACCAGTCATCCTAGTCAGCCTTGCAAAATTCTATTTGTCCAGTGTGAGTAAAGTATCTTCAGTTTTTTTCTATTATCATTAAGACTAAAGGGAAAGTGAATTAATTTTGTGCCAGATTGTAAACTTTCATGACAGTTTTACAAGACTGCCTAAGCCTTATAGAAATCATTTCAAGCTCTTTGGGGGCAAGGACTATGTTTTCATCGTGTGTGTTTAGGGCCTATTATGATGGGGTCCTGGTCAATGACTAGTTAAATAATTGCTCACTATTTCTATACTAAGTTATATATTAGAAATGGAAAAGGACTGCGTGAGGTCTGCTTGTCTATTCTACTGCATAGTCGAGAGAGAAAACTAGTTCTTTTAAAAAAGGTGAATAGGCTTGTTTGCAGCACTGTGGCCTGGTTGGCAGCTGCGATTTTCATAGACTCATGGGCCTGTCTAAGTCACTCCAGGGACTTATTCAGCCCCAGAGCAACCCAGCATCAGGAAGATGCAAAGGTGGCTAAAAGCTGCTATATTCCCTCCTACACCTCTGGTGATCTGCAAGTTTTGTGCTGCGCCTCTAAAAGGTTTTGTAGAAGTAGCACAGTTAAGTCCCACACTGGAGTCATTTTCTTTTAACTCTTGTCAATATAGTGCATCTGTGGTTTAGAAATTGTATTTAACTTAATCTTTAGTATAAAACTTGTAGCTTATTCTATGTATTTCACTGCACAAGAAAATATAACAACCTTTTTTTGTCTTCAGAAAGTAATTTCAGAACTCCAAAAGTTATTTTCTGCAAAAAATGAGACCTATGTGTTGAAATTGTGGCCTTTGTTTGTCAAGCTACTTGGAAAGGTAAGCAGAAGAGCAATAACTTTACTATTTAAGGTTCCATGACAATAGATACTGACAGTGTAAATGCTTCATTGAATAAAAACAGTATTATTTTACCTTTAGACACTCCATCGTAGTGGCAGTTTTATCAACTCATTGTTGCAACTGGAAGAACTTGGATTCCGTAGTGGATCACCAGTGGTAAAGAAAATAGCCTTCATTGCATGGAAGAGTCTGATAGATAATTTTGCTTTGAATCCAGGTAGATAAAAATATATTAAACAACTTAAGTTTAATATTGAGCTAACCAGGAGAAAGGAAAACACTTATTTTACCCATCATAATCTGGTAGTGCTCAACTATGTACAGGTTAAATATTATCTCTCTAAAAATGCACATTTCTACTGATTAATGGTTCTTTCTTAGCTCAGTCTTGCTGCATGGCAGAATTACTAAAGTTAAACATTTTTATTCCGTAGTAGTTTAATTGGGCCAAGCACAGATAGCAATGCGATAGGACGCAAAAGGTTACACTGCAGTTCTTCATTTTGTGCTACATGGATTTTTTATTGGGAACTGTGGTTAAGGAATCTAGAGATTGAGAAATTACTTCTGTAATCAGTACTGAGACTTAAACAAGCCTGTTTAAGTTCAGCATGCATCCTGACTACTTTATAAAAGATCCTTTGCAAGATTGGACCATACTCTTCGGGATACTTATTCCAAAGGAAAACGAGGAGACAAAAATGGAAGTTTCTTAAATTAATAAAATTTTGTTTGAATGCTCACTCAAGTGTTTATTCCCCACCTTCATTATTAGACTTGGCAGAATTCAGATTTTGTTATAATCTGTATGGATAATATTGATTATTTTTAAACATTTTTTTATTGATTTAAATTTTCGCAGTTGCAGCAGATTATGGGGGTCTGACAATTAATTATAGTAGATGCTGAGATTCAAAATGTTAAAGCTTTATAACAGTTAAAAGACAAATTGTCAACATCTCATGTCAAAATATACAAAGTACGTATCCTTAAATCAGACTCCTAAGTCCTCAAGTAGCATTTTTCTTTCTTTGCCTATCTGTAAGTTTTGATAATCATAAATGGAAGTATTTTTTTGTCAATTTATGTATATATGGTAAAATGAACATTTACCAGGAAAAAGCTAATCCTTCCAAGGCTATTTAAAATAGATCATTTAGCAATGCTTTTGTTCTGCTAAAGAAATAACAGGATTATTGGTGGTAACGTGGCTTTATTTTCCAGTACAAATAAGGAATCTAAGTAAAAGTCCTAGCATTCTGTGGTTCTGTAGCATACAGTATTTATCCCATACTAGTGAAATGACTAAATATATCTTCTCTGTTCTTTTGCATGCTTTTATGTGGAGTCAAGAAAAAACTGTCTGGATTTGCTTTGACACTTCTCCAGAGAATAAAGGCTAATTAAACTGGGAAATTAAAGCTATGTGAGAAATAACTAATAGCCAAGCTATGCAGACGCTTCCCTGCTACTGTGAACGTTTGTGACCTCAGACATATCTATATCTAATTTAAGATGTCAACTGATGCAGTTGCTAAAATGTACAAGTAGAGTTTATTCATTGTCTTATTTTCCTATTACAATGTCAAATTTGATAAAATGATTTTTTTTTTTTCTTTTCCACATCCAGTATGATTAGATCTTCTCCCTCCATGCATCTATTGGAGTTAAGATAGCTTGGGGAAATGTCTGCCATTTCCAGCAGCTCATTAGAAAGCTCTGTTAGTAGGGTAGTGCTGCATTGCTGGCTGTTCTACAAACCACTCTTCTTCAAATTAACAACCTTTACCTCTTAGCCAGTAATCTGTAATGAGTTGCAGTGTATTTTCACTTTAATATTTTGAAATTCTGGAGGTCTTCCTTTGTTTACAGACACTGTATGGAGGGTTCCACACTGTCTTCATCTTAGCTGAGTGGTGGTGGATTGATGCTGAAGCAGCCAAGGAAGGCCCACTTCAAATACAGTGGTGTGCTCTTGGCGCAGCACTCTTCTTACGGTGTTACTAATACTGTGTTTGGCAGGTTCTGTCTTTCTGAGCCTGGTCAACCCTGATGCTGTTTTACCTTCGCTGGCAAGTCTTTTTGTCCAGGGTCAACATGCTGAACATGATATTCAAGCTAAGGAGTGAATCCTGGTTCTTTATTGAATGCTAGAGTTGAAGGGACCTGGCTATTTCTAAAACAATTCCTCTAAAAACCAGTTGCAAACAGGTGCTAGTAATACTACAACTTGAATCTGTCTCCAAATTTGAGCTAGTAAAAATATTTCAGAAAGGTGGAGGACGGTAGCCTGACAAATGATGATAAAATAGTGGAGGGTTTTCCAGTGTAAGGGTTTATAAATCTTTACCATCAGATAATAAATCCAACATTTTGAGGGTAGCATGGTTTGTTTTTTCAAGACAGATGTTGCAGTAGGCTCCTTGGCAAAATCCCAGCTGATTTTTCCTAGAAGAGGCACCCTTAGGAAAAACTTGGGCTCTGACTTTTCAATCCCTATATTGGACACGATATTGTTTTGTGAGCAAGATCAAAGTTACCTTCTCAAGTGATAAGCACGGCAAGAGAACAAATATCACTTCTACTCGAAACACAGATGACTAATGCCATTCCTTTAGGTTGGGGAACACGTAATGACTCTCACGTTGTCTGCGGCACTTAGACACAGACACAAGGCTATGAATTCAGGCTTCAAATTTTCCTACTTTCCCTCGAGTACATCCTGTTGATGTTAGATAACAATCACTATTTCTTTTTATGGCACCCAAAGTGTATTGGGTTTAGAAATTCTTGCTCTGAATCTCTTGGTTTTAGAGTTTAATCCTGAATAGAGAAAGGATGATGGGATTGGGAGACAGCCATAAGGAATTGAGCAGTAGAGTTACAATAAGGTTAGCAGTCATTCTAATTTCTTTGGTTAACGAGGTCTATAATATGGGTCTAGCTCCTTTTGGAAATTGCCTCCCTTTCTCAAGAGATTGCTCCAACAGTTTAATTGTTTCAGCAGAATGTAGCTGTGATCAGATCTCCCAAGTACAGAGAGAGAGATTCTCAGGTTGCTAGGGCTATTTCCATAGAAGGCTTTAAATAACAGGACAGAGATCTTGAACTGGATGCTGCATTCAAGAATGAGTTGTGCACAACGTGGAGCATTGATACGCTATGTGATCATCAGAGCCTCACTTCCAAAGTTTCAACACCATCTCTCTCAAATTCTGCTGCCCACAAATGGATCTTTCAGAGCATAGATTAGCTGTACCAGAGCTCTTCAGGCTGTGCACTTTCATCCAAATTACAGAGGTCAAATAGCTTCAATTCAGAATATCCATATGAATTTGATAATACACCAAGAAAACATACCAGTATTGGCAAACCCAGCTCAATATTGATCTTTGAGTGAGCTGAATGCTTTGTTTGTAGCATAAGAAATATGCAAAATTATAACTTAAGCCCTGATTCACACCTTCATTAGGCATAAATTAGATTTTGTTTTTCTCCTATTCCTTCAGGAGACAACTCCCCTAAGCATTCATTGCATAAATTATCCCTATTAGTTAAATCCTAATTTTTCAGGTTTTTTTTTTTTGATACCATATTTTTCCTTTTCCACTTTCCTTGATTTGTCACTGCTGTATCAAAGTCTTGCCAAATCTGTGATTCAGATAAGAGGGAGATTCCTTATTAGATAATTTCTTTTCTACCATTTAACATCTGCTAATTTGGATCATTTATTAAAACTAGCTTTTCTAGACTTGGATTCTTTTCTTCCAGGATTTGTATGGAAAAGTTATTTTTTCTTCCTTTTTTTATTCCTCTGAGTATTTTTTTAACAATTACTTTTTCAGTGTTAACTGCTAAACAGTTTCAGAAGTACTTGTTCTGGCAGGCTCCTGGTGGAAAATGGAAATGAGTTTTTTGATAGGACTGAGTACTTAGAAAATCTTCTGATGGAGAAGACTGACTCTTGCTGAATTAGTGAATGTGTTAATTGAAAGAAAAGAACCTAACAGTTTAGAAATTTCCCTTTTTATTGTGTTGCAAAACAATTTAGACTTTTTATTGCATCTTTTAAAATGTGTTCTTTGTCCCTCAAGATATATTGTGCAGTGCAAAAAGGCTGAAATTGCTAATGCAGCCGTTGAGCTCTATCCATGTAAGAACAGAGGCTTTGGCACTAACGAAACTGGAGGTCTGGTGGTATTTACTGGTGAGACTTGGACCTCAGCTGCCTGCCAACTTTGAACAGGTAACAAATGCAAATAGTTTTAGCACAGTAGTTGAGCCTATGTTTTGTTCATGTAAAACTTAAATTTGCTTTATGATTATCTTCTTTTGGTAGCTGTTTATCTGGACTCTCTGTAATCTTTAGCCATAAAACAATTATTAAAAGGATATTGTCACTCTTGTATGCTCCAAGCCTGACATGCTTCCAATAATTTAAGCTGGTAGGTCAATATAAAAGAACAGTGTGTACTAATGGTACACATACAGCTCTAAATTAACTATCAAGAGGAATTACCTGAAGTAACTGTGGACTGCTCAGATAAATCCTCTACTCAATACACACCAATAGTCAGACAAAATACGCTTTCTATAAGGAATAAAATGGAAAATATTGATGTAACATTTTCACTATATAAATCAGCACTCCTACAACACTGTGTTTGGTTCTCATCATCCTGCCTCCACATAGAAAATTTTCCAGATGGAAAGAGACTGGAAAGATCAGGATTTGTTAGCTTGGAAAACATAAGAGGGGATATAAAAAAAATTAATGGTATAGTAAAGGTAGATCAGGCACTTCTGTTGTCCTTGCTCAGAATACACAGAGGCATTCAGTGGACAAATAGAAAATACATCTAGTATTTGGCAGCCTGTTTATAAAGTAGTACTCTTAGCAAGGAGCAGCAGTTACCCTGATCTTTGTGATATGTATTTATTCTCAGTTAACTTCTATGTGAAATAAGAGCTGCCATACTTCGTCAATGATGGTTTGACTTGCTCAGTATCTTGTCTCCAACAGTGGCCTGTACCAGAGCTTTGGGGGAGCATACAGAGCAGGGCAGTTATGAAGCAATCCACCCCTATCTTCCAGTCCCAGCTTCTGGTAGTTAGGCATTAAGGATTGCCCTGAGCATGGTTACATCCCTGACCATCTTGCCATTAATGGACCAATACTCCATGAACTTATTCATTTCTTTTTCAAAGTTTAAGAGGACACTCTCTTTTTAAAATTCAAATAGATTTCAAGTAAATAGTAGTTTTTATGTATTATGTCTACTCTTGAGTCTTCCTGCTAGTTTTTATGCGTTTATAATCACAGCTGCCTACTTTTTCTATAGACTCATGCAAACAAGCACAACTGACTAGTGTGTCACAGTCACAACAAAAAAGACCATATTTAAAAAAAAATCTTTGTTATAGTAATGCAGGTGTTTGTAACAGTAGGTAAAGAATTTTATGTTCAAGAACAGTGAGGTTGGTGTGTTAATGTCTTCGTTTTCACCTATAAAGCCCTAAATGATTTGGGCTTGAGCTACATGGAGAGTGACACTCTCTCAAGTGATACTGCAGCAGTTGTGATAGAGTGGAGTGAAGTTTACAGCCCCCTAGTCAAAAAGGGATTGGACTGATGTATTATTTTTTGAGGGGCTCACTCTCTATATCCAGTTGTGCGTGGACCTGCAAGACCTACAGATTGATATAGTGATGGAGTGAGGCTTGTTCTGGAATTAGTCAGGCTTTTCAGTTAAGTTAATTTTAACACCTTTTTGACATGTTTTGACTCACTCTGGTAATGAACCTAGAGACTTTGGTAGATATAACTGGAAAACTACAAGGAGTAGTATAATTGGACTGAGCACATGAAACAAACTGCTACCACTGGATTTCATAATTCCATCAAATTATATTCCAGGGTGTGATTAAGTGAAAATCTTACTTATTGAGCTATGCTTTTGATCTATCTTTTTAATATAGATAAGATTAGATAATCATATGAAACAATTGCAAACTGTACTGTCTCAGTAACATCTCATTTGAGATATTTAACTTTCATTTGATAACATTATTGAAAATTTTACTGATTTGGTTAGTCATTAAAATGAAGCTGCTATATATCAGAAATAACTTTAAAACAAGTAGATTACAGAGCAGGTTAGTCTTTGTATTATTCCACTTTCTCCTCAGAGAAGGTATGATGCAGATTTGAGACTAAATGTACTCTTATTCCTCTTCCCGTGCGTCATACACGCTATTATTGAGATTTGGTGTCTTTGCAGGTTTGTGTTCCATTAATCCAAAGCACTTTAAGTGTAGATTCTTCTGTTGTACCTCAAGGAACTCCCTCTCGTGCAGCAGCCAATCAGAGTTTAGCCACAGCAACATCTGCACAGAAATCAGGTACAAAATAAGCCCTGCTTCCAAATATAATTCAAATGCTGGAACTAAGTTTAAAATAAACTTGTGTTAACAGAGGAGCAATAGCAAACAATTTATTGATATTGCACATACATATCAGTCTACTGGTTTAGAATAATTTAGTAGCTAGTAAAACCAAGAAAACTTTGTATCTGTTTTAAGCCTACAAAACTATTCAAATCTGAGAATACGGGAAAGAATTCCTTGGTGCACTGCGTTGTTCCTAGGGATTGCAGGTATTCTTTGTCCTGTGTCTGTAAACATTATTTTATATTTATATATAGTTAAGTTACATTTGTTCGTTTGCATACTGTGTGATATTCTTGTCAGCCATAAGCAGATTCATCAGGGACCTCATTAGATCTCTTTTGCGTATACCATGATGCAGTTTGGATGGATGGTTGCCAGTGATGGAATAAACAATTCTCAGTTCTAAATTACTTTCACGTTTTCGTCTAGTTAAACCATTCATTTAACCTTAACATGCAGTTCTTTTTAGTAGCTCTAAGTGTTGTATAAATCTCTATCTCAGTTGAGGCTTTTTTTAGAAACAAGTGGACTTAAACTTTAAGATTATGTAAAATAGTTTTAGTTGCAATAGAGTGGAGGATAAAACAACATGTGACCTTCTGAAAATTGTTCTAAGATATATAGTTAAGTGATATGCAGAATTAAACTTGCATGCTTAAATATTAGGTGATGAATGCTTCAGATTACAGCATCAAAGCACCAATCTATTTTTTTCTCTTTTCCAAATCCCCTAAGAGCAGAACCTTTTTCCTTCTCATATCTCTCTTCCGCCCCAGTCACCACCTTCTTTGCATGGGAAACTTCTCCTTTCCCCAGTACGCGTTTGATTGGTATATCACAACTATTAATATTAGACTGGAGTCTCCCTATTAGTGGTAAGGCAAGTCTAACTTGGAAACATAGAGGTCTGATCACTGACGGTCTTAAGTCTTATAAAACAGTAAATATATTTTCCTGTCCACTATAGGCAGACATCACCCTTAAACAATGATAAATGGTGTATCTGATTTTTAGAAGCAGACTTTGTGCTGGTCATATGGAAGGTTCATATGGAAGGGAAGGTTCATATGGAAGGGAAGTGAAAGTTTAAGTATGAGGCATAGGAAGAGAATGGATTTTCTTCAAACCTGGAAAACAGGACAACAAAAATGCATGTTAACAGTGACAAATCTGTCAAAAAGGCAGATTTTTGTTTAACTGACTAAAATAAGTTTTTGAAAAATGGTTCAAAAATGATTCTTGAGCTAAAACCTCAAGGTAAGCAGTCCTGAAGTACAGGTGAGTCTCATCTTACACGGGGGTTCCGTTCCTTGGTTAGCACATAAAGCAAAAACCGTGTATAGTCAAAATTACATTGAGTTGAATGGCGAGCGGAATCGCCCGCACTACAGTTACAGTATTAAAATAGTTATTTTTTTTGTTGTGTTTTTTTGCTGACCACGTAAAGCTGAAATTGCGCATGTTAAATGCACATAAGATGCGACAGACCTGTAAACTTCTGTAGTTAGGGCCCTATCAAATTCATGGCCATGAAAAATGCGTCACGGGCCCTGAAATCTGGTCTCTTTTGTGCTTTTACCCTCTACTATACAGATTTCACGGGGGAGACCAGCATTTCTCAAATTGGGGGTCCTGACCTAAAGGGGAGTTGCAGGGGGGTCGCGGTATTGCCACTCTTGCTTCTGTTCTGCCTTCAGAGTTGGGCAGCCAGAGAGTGGCAGCTGCTGACTGAGGACCCAGCTCTACAGGTAGGAGCCTAGAAGTAAGGGTGGTAATTCCATACCATGCCATCCTTACTTCTGCTCTGCTGCTGTTGGCGGCTCTGCCTTCAGATCTGGACTCCTGGCCAGCAGCCACCGCTCTCCAGCTACCCAGTTCTGAAGGTAGTGCCGCAACCAGGAGCAGCACTGAAGTAAGGATAGCAGTACCATGAGTCCCACACAAGTCCTTTTTGGGTCAGGACCCCTGCAAATACAACACCTGAAATTTCGGATTTAAATAGCTGAAATCATGAAATTATGATTTTAAAAATCTTAGTACTGTGAAATTGACCAAAATGGACTGTGAATTTGGTAGGGACTGTATATAGTATAAACTCCTTAAAATAAAGGATTCTGATGGAAACTCTGATAGTTCCTTAAATAAAGCATTGCTAGTAGGTACTTTAATATAGTGGAAATTTTTGGTGATTAAGACATTGCTTTGCGGCGAAAAACACAAAGCTGGGAGTTTGGAGACTTGAGTTGTATTCCTGGCTTTACCACAGTGGTTAGGCTGAAAATGTTCTCTTTGCCCATTTGTAAACTTGCCAGACTTAATTTTTATATATTGTTTGGATCTGTTTTTCTTTTTGCTTAAAAGTGGTTCATTTTAATGTAGTTATGATGTAGTCACAAGAATTGTGTTGTTCTTTTCCTTAGGTTCTTATCCATTTGGAAGTCCGGTCACTCCAAGGATAAACCTGAATTCTAGTGTATCAGGAATCATAGTGATCCCCTCAATTCAACTTTTGGGAATTGAAATGCTGCTTCACTTCCTGATGGGGCCAGAAGTTTTGGCTTTTTCTAAGCAAAACAAACTTGTACTTAGTCTAGGTATTTGCACTATATTTTTCAAAGCACTCTTGATCCCAAGGGTAGTTTGAAATGATTACTTTTATTTTCTATAATATTTTGTTAAACCTAAAGATGTACATAATAGATAAGATACTTAAAATAATTAATTGTAGATCCTAATCTTAATATTAGAAGCTATTTTTATCACATGTTAATATAGAACACTTAAAGAACCCACTGTATTTGATTTTTCTTTTAGGCTATCTCTTGAAAACTCTTGACTGTAAAAAAAAAAAAAAAAAAAAAAAAAAAAAATATCCACATGCAGTATGTCAGTTTTGTTTTCTGTTTTCTCCTAGAGCCTCTTCAATATCCATTGATCAGTAGCTCTTCTTTTTTTTGTAAGCATGCCAGCACACTCATAAATGCAGTTCAGGAAGGTTTCATTGCAATTGGAAAAGAGGTTCCAGGTAAAAATTTCATGGTGAAATAACCTTTTTATTTTGAGATGAAGGAAAATAAATTTAAAAAGTAGGGAAAAGAGGATTTTTAATAGAGTAATAATGAAAGTATTCAAATAGCATTTTTGTTATCGACATATCCAGTTTTGTGTTTGACTTTTTCACGTATGGGTTGTAGCATTACATTTTAAATGTAAGTCCATAATTTAACACCTGTTTTCTATGCGCATTGCTATTTCTTTTGCTTGGTATCCTTCACTGACTTCTGTGAATGGAAATTTCACTTTTTGTTTGCAGATGCCATGCTAAATATTATATGGAAGCATATTATTGGTTTTGTGAAATCAGCTATTGAATCAGGTAATAACATTTATTTCATATCTATTGTGACCAAAATATGAGGTGTGGTTTGTTTGTTTTTTTTGTGGGGAGGCGGGGTATGCTCCTGAAAGTATTTGACTATTCAGTAAAATTCTCCATAAAAACCCACTATTTCTAGGACACTTTTATAAGACACAATCTAATTTTGTACAATATATGCATGTATAAATATGTATGCAAAAGGGACTAAACTGTGCCACTTTTGTAATGAAGTCCTTCTCATGAGTGAGGGTTATGCAGCCTAGCCCCATAATGTGAGGGTATGCATCTTAAGGATTACATATCATATATTAAAAATTTAAAACATCAGAATGTGAAGATACCAAAATCATCTCCATGTGATCTTACTGCTGTACGTCTTGTCCATTTTCCACATTATTTTTTTATATCATGTCTTAGATTACATTTTTCTTAAACAGGGTTGAGTGATTTAAATCAAGGCGAATTTAAATTACTTAAACTTGATTTGGAAAAAAAATAATTTATTTGAGTCAGATGGGGCTTTTTAAAACTTGGGCTATTGCAGCTTTAGATTACAATTTGTAATGAACTAAACTGTAAATGCTGTCTTTTTTAGAATTCCATTACTGGTGTAGGGTATCTTATCTGAATTTTACAAAACTCTGCTGCTATAGGCAAAAACAAAAACAATGAAAATATTAAGTCCTCGATGCTGCAAACATTTAAGCAGGTATGTAACTTTACTTACACAAATAACTCCATTGAAGTCAACAGGGCTACTCATGGTTAAAGTACTTGTGATTAAAGTTAAGCATTTGTCTAAATGTTTGCAGCGTTAGGAGCTAAAATTTTATTTTTAATATATACTTTTCTTAGTGGCATGAAATCTGTCATTTCAAAACAAAATTGCGTCAGTGTTAACAGTGAGAAGTTTAGACTTCAGTACATTAACTATGTTATGAACTTTTAAAACGTTTTTTACATTTTAAAAAAGGAGCCGAAACTTAGCCTCACAAACCCATATTTATGCAATTTCTGATGGGATTTTTCAAAAGTACCTAAGCAGTTTAAGAGCATAAATTGCATTGACTTCACACTGCAAATGCTAATGGAAGACTTGTAGCCTAGTCAAACATTTCCGCTTTCTTGACCTGTAGAGGTTCAATATGTCAGAAAGTGATGGTTGGAAATATAACACAAGCTATTATTTGCTTATCAGGTGTTTTTTTTTTTTTTTACTTTCTGATGCGCTCACAGTAAATATAAGATCTTGGCCATGTCTTTTTCAGCATAGATGAACATTTAAGTGTGAATTTTTAAGTAGAGAGAATCCTTCTGTAAAATCTGAAATTCTAAAAGGAAACTGAAAGACAAGTACAAAACATCCACACTAGTAATTTAAGACTACAAAATGAGAAGAAAGTAAAGAATTTGTAAATCTGATTTAAATTAAAAAAAATTTTTAATCCACTCTGCTCTGCAGAGACATCGTGTCTCAATTATTTAGTAAAGTATCTAGCACGCTTACAAAATATTTTATTTATAATCTGTTTCTCTGGGCAATTCATTTTATATCTTCAAAATGGCAGGAGAGTGGAACTGAAAATTGACATAAGGTGCTACGGTCCACATTATGTATTGATTTTTTTTGGAAAATGTTCTTGTCTTAAGATGCATTTTGTTGCAGTAAAAAGAATTTTTAAATGGTGATCTCACTAATCAGTGCTTTGTTCTGCCACTATTGTACCTTTATCTCTGGCTTGATCATATTTTTTACTTTTATTTTTTTAGGCAATAAGAAAGAGAGGCAAGGTTCAGAAATGTTAACAGTGTTATTACAGGCCTTAAAAAACATAGTTACCTCAAGCACACTTCCTGTTCAGAAAACACTGGTAAGTTGTTTTTGTTTCGTTTTTTTATTAAACTGATAATTTCTTAGGTACTGTTAAGTAGATACCGTTGTGACCGGTTGGGTCACAGAAACCCCCTTGGGAATGGCCACCTGATGTGCCTAGACCAAGGGTCGGCAACCTGTCAGAAGTGGTGTGCCATGTCTTCATTTATTCACTCTAATTTAAGGTTTCGCATGCCGGTCATACATTTTAATGTTTTTTAGAAGGTCTCTCTCTACAAGTCTGTATATTATATAACTAAACTAGTGTTGTATTGTAAAATAAACAAGGTTTTCAGAATGTTTAAGAAGCTTCATTTAAAATGTTGATCTTATGCCACCGATCCACTCAGCCTGCTGCTGGTCTGGGGTTCTGTTCACCTAGGCCGGCAGTGGGCTGTGTGGGGCTGGTGGCCGGGACCCCAGACCAACAGTGGGCTGAGCAGCTCAGCTCACTGTCGCTCAGGGGTTTCATCCTCCGGCTCCTGCCAGCTGGAATCCTGGCTGCTGGACCCACTCAGCCCAGTGCCGGTCTGGGGTCCTGGCCCTGCCCACATACAGTGGGTACCTACCTTCTCCCTGGTTCTGGCCCATTCTTTTCCTCTCTCTGCACTGAGCTGAGAGTTGGAGTAGACTGAGCACAGGGCTGGGAGTGAAGGGTCTGGCCAGGAGCTAAAATGAAGTTGTTGGGGTGTGGGGCAACTTACCTGGGCAGCTCCCATGTGGAATGTGAGTGAGGGTGCAGGGCTCTGTTTGGTGCTCGGGGTGGGGATGTGCAGGGTGCATGGGATGTGGGGGGGGGGGCTCCTGGGGATGTGGGGGTGCAAGAGTCAGGGCAGAGGGCTGGGGGGTGTGAGTGGGTGCAGGTGTCAGGGTAGCGGGGGTCTGGGGATGTGTGGGGGTGCCAGTCAGGGCTGGGTCATGGGGGGTCAAGGAGTCAGAGGGCTGGGTGGTACAGGGCTCAGGGCAGAGGGCTGGGTGTGTGTGGGGGGGTGGGGATCAGGGCTCAGGCAGAGGCTGGGTGACTGCACCCCTAGAACCCCTAACCCGCTGCTCCTTGTCCCGACTACCCCCTGCTGGGACCACCACCCCTATCTAAGCCTCCCTGCCTTATCTCCTGACTGCCCCCGCCCCCCCCCAGGACCCTACCCCCCTAACCGTTCCCTGACTGCCCCAACCCTTATCACACCCCTACACCTAGACAGACCCCCCTGGACTCCCATGCCTATCTAATCGCTCCCCACCCCTGACGGATCCCAGAACTCTGGACCACACAACCCCTCGCACCCACTCCCTGCCTGTCCCCAACCCTCTCCACACCCCTACCTCCTGGCAGTCCCGTAGAACTCCCGACTCATCCAACCCCTGCAGCTCCTTGTCTCCTAACCACCGCTCCAGAGAGACCCCCCCCCCCCAAATGCCCCAGGACCCTCTTTGCTCCCTGTCCCCTGACATCCCTGCCCCTATTCCACCCCAAACGACCCGGACGCTAGCCCCATCCAACCCCCCCCTCCTGTTGCCTCTCGGACCCCACACCTTGCCCTCTCCAGAGACCCCCACCCCTAATCACCCCCCATCCTGCTCCCTGTCCCTTGACTGCCCCCACCCCTTAGCCAACCCCGGAGCCGGCCCCCTGACCATGAGGCTCCTTGCTCATCCGGAGCTCTGCCGCCGCTGCCCCCCGGCACGCAGCCCTGCTCTACTCCGCCCCGCCCCTCAGAGCGCTGTGCGCGCGGCAGCAGGTTTCCAGGTAAGCGGGGAGCATCTTTCCCTCCCCATGGAGCCAAACACTGCCCCGCGGAAGCGCGCAGCCCCGGCCCCCAGAGCTCTGCGCGCGCGGCGGCAGGGGTCTGAGGGAAGGCGGGGGAGGGACCAGCGGCTTGCTGCGTTAGGTGAGCGCTCTGGTGTGGGACTGCAGACCCCGCGGCTTGCCGCGTCGGCAGGATTTTTAATGACACGCAGAGTCCCAGCAGGCAGCTGCTTGCCATTAAAAATTGGCTCGCGTTCCATCTTTGGCACGCGTGCCATCAGTTGCCGACCCCTGGCCTAGACTATCTCTGAGCCAGTTTTTCCTGGCAGCTTGGGACTTCAGTACCTTGCCTTGTTTGAGCCAGACACGCTTGCCTGCTGCAATCATAGATTCAAGTCTGAACCACATCCCCCCACAAAGCTGCAGGCTTAACTGAAAACAGCTTAAGAAGTGCTCCTGTCTTGAGCACTTAGATACCCAGCTCCCAATGGGGTCCAACCCCCAAATAAATCTTTTTTACTCCGTATAAAGCTTATACAGGGTAAATGCATGAATTGTTCTCCCTCTATAACAGCAATAGAGAGAGATGCACAACTGTTTGCGACCTCGCCCCCCAGATATTAATACTTACTCTGGGTTAATTGATAAGTAAAAAGTGATTTTTGTTAAATACAAAAAGTAGGATTTAAGTGGTTTCAGGTAAAGACAGACAGAACAAAGTAAATTGCCAAACAAAATCAAACACGCAAGTCTAAGCCTAATACAGGAGGAAGCTAAATGCAGGTAAATCTCACCCTCAGAGATGTTCCAGTAAGCTTCTTTGACAGACTAGCCTCCTTCTAGTCTGGGTCCAGCAATCACTCACACCCCTGTTGTTACTGTCTTTTGTTCCAGTTTCTTTGAGGCATCTCCGTGGGGTGGAGAGGCTGTCTCTTGAGCCAGCTGAAGACCAAATGAAGGGGTTTCCCAGGGGCTTAAATAGACTCTCTCTTGTGGGTGCAAACCCCTCCTACTCTCCTATGCAGTATCCAGATCCAAGATGGAGTTTTGGAGTCACATGGGCAAGTTTCATGTCCATGCATGACTCAGTTGTTTAGAGGAGTTTCCAGGAAAGCTTAGATGTGGATTGGCATTTATCAAGGTCCATTGTTAGCCAAGTGCTCCCAATTACTTGAATAACCCCTTTACACTATTTTGACCAAATCTGCCCTAGGTGCTTTCTATAGCAAACAGTTTAAATACAAACATAGAGCCAATGCTTGTAACTTCAGATATAAAAATGATGCATGCATACGAATAGGATGAATACATGCAGAAGAACATAACCTTTGGAAAGATATATTACGTGACATATCTAGCATAAAATGTATTCCAGTTATGTCATATTTATACTCGAAGCATATTTCTATAAAGCATTATGGGGTACAGCATCACATTAAACCTATAATTTCTTATGTGCTGTTAAGTAGATACTGTATAATTGAAACCTTGATTTTGATACCAGTTTCTTGCAATGGCTGCACCAAAACTTCAGATTCTAAAGAGATGATCATTTTTTAAAAATAATTTTATAAAAATTACTAAGTTCTCTTGGCAAACTACATAGATTGCTTTTGTAGGAACCCTTAAGGAGTATATATCAATTGTCAGCACGAATCCCATGGTGTGAGTAATTTGTAGCCCTTTTCTTCCTAAGTTAGCATTAATTCAGAGAGCAATTGTTTGTAAGGCTACTTTCTTTATGCCTACGGAAGACTTCAAACCAGTTGTTAACATCTGGTTTCTCATTTACTTGTTTAGTGTTTGGCTCTTGCATAGACATTTATACATAGTCTGTTCTGAAAGATTCTTTTTTTTTTTTTTTTTTTTTTTTTTTTTTTTTTTTTTTTTTTTTTTTTTTTTTAATACTTGCCTGTTTTCTTGTTTGCTTCCCTCCCTCAGTCCCTAATTGAAATTACAATTAAAGAATTACCTTCAAAAGTATTGGGGTCACCAGCGTATCAGGTTGCTAACATGGATCTTTTAAATGTAAGTAAAACCTTAGTTATATTTTTTAAAAAATGTGTTAGTGTTTATACTTTGAGAGAGGAGTTGGAGTACACTGAATATTCATGATACCCTATGTAAGCCAAAAGAGCCGTATCTTGGTGAAATTATACAGTTCTCACTGGTATTTTTATTTTAGAATGTCTGGAACAAGTTTAGCATTTCCTTGTCATAGACAGTTTAACTGCATCAATAATTGAGATTTAAAATGAGTTGAAACAGGGTTAGCAATTCCTTGCGTCTGAAAAATATTCTGAAGAGACATTCATGAAAGTGACCTCCTTATATTGTTGAGCACACTTTATTGCAGGGGTCATAGACAACATGGTCTATTTATATAACTTTTTGTTACATGTTATTGATGGAGCAGTATGTTGATTTATAATCTAGCTAATTGATTGACTACAAGTATGGTATGTCACAAAAAATGTTCGAGACACAAAATAATCAAACTTAGCTAGCATATTGCTAAAAGTCAATAACCATACACCGCAGGAAGGAAAGAGTTAATATCATACCAGTCCTTCTGGGAAACAGTTTCTTGCAGCACTGTTCAGTTCACCTTATACACAGTTTGCTCCCAAAACAGACCCTAAACCATTTGTATTTATAGGACAGTTGTTTACTAGTTAGCACTTCATAGTCAGGTAAAATTCAACCCGCCAGTTCCTTAACATATTCCGTATCTTCCTTATTTTTGTTTTGGATACTAGCATTCCCAGTACTAGTCTGCAAAGATACCTCACCTGCTTGTACCAGGGCAGACCATTAATCTATTTTGCCTATGACAGTTTACTAGCCACTTATGCCAAATGTTGAGTTGTCATGTTCCAAGGTTTTGTGGGATGTATCAGTGAACAAGTGTGATTTTAGTATTTTGAGCAGAACAGTACAGCTCAGTTGGCATAACTGCCTAACATGCATGCACACAATATTCATACTGCGTGCTTCAGACATATTAATGTGGCGTAAGTAATACATTTTTAATGTATGTTGGCTAACAGATGGCATTCGCTAAATCTTGGCTGGGGCCAAATTCCATCATGAATGTGCTGCTGAAGGCCATGTTAGTAATTGGCAATTTGACATGTGATACACAATGCTCTGCCCTCTTGGGTTTTTTTTCTGACGTTGCTTGTCGTTTAGTATTATAGGATGTATTTCAAAGAAAAAAACATCTAGACTTCTAAATTACTTTGAGCCAAGGATAAATCATCACTGAGATGGTTAAGCAGTATCCAGAGAAGACAAACTTTAGTAGAGGCAAGGAAATGCACTTCATTTTGAATAAACAAGTTGTATACAAGTACAATCCCTTTGCTCACTCATGTCCAATATGTGCTGCGTTTAGTCTCTCACTGGTCAATATGGGTCCCCAAGAATAAATTTCCCCTCAAGCCTCAAAAGGATTGCATGGAGCAGCCAGGTATTTCTGCCTAACATCCTGTAGCTTGACAGGGGAAGCATGGGGACATCCTCTTTCTTGAGTCTTTGAGATCCCCAAGTAACTTTGTGATTACCTGCAAGGACAGGTTAACATCAGTAATGGGACCCCAAACATCTTCAAAGTAAGTCCTCCATCTGTCAATGCAGTTCTCCTCTGTCCATCAGATCATCGCTATAGTTGTAGCTTTTCAGTTGTCTTCCAATCCCCACAAAGACAAGGGAACTGCAAAGAATGAAGATCTTTCTTCCAGAGCCAGAAGGTGAGAGATCTAATTGGGTGACAGTCCTTGCATCTCAAGATCTCTCAGAAATCAGTACTAGGCTGGCTACTGGGAGGATTTGCGCTCTTATGTACTAGTGCTGCTTTGGATAAGTGTCCTCAGTGCATTAGTCAGACTATTGATACCTATGGTTTCAATGCTATGGTTCATGTAGGTTTGTAAAAAACGTCATGAGCCTCAGGTGAGGCATGAGTTACAGTAGACTCAAGTTATCGGTCATACCTCAGTAGCAATGGCTACAGACAAACCTCTTTAACCTGTATGGAAGCACTCGAGAGAGCATGTTTCTCAAAAAGAATCAAAGAAAAGTGCATTTAGGTGAAGGAGAGGGACTCTCTCCCCATATCTGTGTAATTTTTCTACCAAGTTAATTTTAAAAAAATTTAATCCGATTTTGAGGTTTAGTTGCTGCTGTAGGGGTTGATTAATCTTTTTAATATTTGGCAAATACTAAATACGTTTTGGCAATAATTTGGCAAATGCAAAATCTGCCGTATAGACCTCTGGCAGTTTTTGGTGGTTTTCTGCACTAGGTAAGGGTGTTTGAATAATTTTGATTCAGATTTCTCTTCTTTCCACCTCCAGATTTCCATTTCTAGATGTTATAATTGTGGCCACATATTTTTGTACAGAATTCAAGTTCAGAATTTTAGTTGACTCTGAATAAATTACTGGCCCGTGGAGTTAAATTTATATAGCTCCTATATATTGCATTTCTGAATCATTAACTGGAAGAAAAACCACCCTATATACTATTCTGACTGTGTAATAAAAACTCCATTAATGAAAATACAGTTCAAAAGGCTGATTAATTTTTTATTTTTATTTTTTCTTGCAAGGGAACACCAGCTTTGTTCTTAATTCAACTATCTTTCCGTAATAATCTGTTGGAATGGTGTGTAACAGATGAGAGGTAAGTGATCCTATTCTGGAACTATTTGAGAATGTTCATTTGTTTTGTTACCAAACTTGCCCTGTTCTTCTGTACCTCAGTATGCTGATTATTTTTTAAGAGGCTTTTCCTGTGAATTTTAAGTATTACTTCCTCCCATAATTGCCTATCTAACCTTTAAACTTTTGTTTTTAGGTTCTTCCTGAACTTGGAAGTCCTTGTGGGTTGTGTTTTATCTGGCCCCACATCTCCGTTGGCTTTCAGTGAATCTGTGTTCTGCATTATTAATCAGTGTGCAAAACAGGTGGAAAATAAGGAACATCTTTGGAGAATGTGGAGTATTGTAGTTAACCCATTGACTGAATGGATTAACCAGGTATAGTAGTATACCAAATACTCATAAGCATTTTAGTGTGTGATTGCCTTATATTCTCATTGCTGATAACATAAAGGCAAGAAATAGCAAATTTTTACATTTTGGTAAATTCATGCCTCTTAACAAACAAACAAACAGGAAAAAAAAAGCACAGCTATGAAAAATACAGTTATCAGTCACCTGCCCAAAGAGTTTACATCCTTAGATAGACAGAGACAGTGCAAGTATTACTTCATCTTTTTACAAGAGAGAGTAAATAATTGTAGTTTGTAGTTGATCAATAGTGGAAGGCTGTCCAAAAGTAGATTTAAAAGTATGGCTCTGTTCTGAAAAGTGATGTCAATATGACATTGCTGATATTTCATATTTCTCAGATATCAAATGTGAATACTTCATAAGTGCTTTTATTAGCTTCAGTGGAGTTTCACAGGTGTTATGAAGAACATAACTTGCCCTGCAGAATTTTTATGGCTAGTGATGATTGAAAAGAAGAGTCTAGGTTGATGCTTTGTTATATAAACCAACCTTTTGTAAACTGAATGTTTTTATGTAGGGTCACTGAAATAAAGTGTCATAATTTAGTCACTTTTCAAAGTAAAATTGCACATCAAGTAGATGGAATAATAAATAACTTTCCATAATTGATTTGTGTTGTAGTATTTTCTACTCTTCAAAATTAAAGGGACCAATTATGTTAATCATAAAAATCATTGCTGGTAGTTTGTAGATGATGCAAGTTGGAAGGGTAGTAAATGACAGGCCAGTTCTACAAAATGATCTGAATTGCTTGATAAACTGGGCTCCTTTGAGTAACACATTTGAATCCTGCCAAATACAAGGTCATATGTCTGTACCAAAAAAGTAGGTCATACTTATATGATGGGGGCTACAGCCTACATAAGTGACTCTGAAAATAATTTGGGGTGGGTCTTTATGTCTAACTCATTGAAAATGATCACCCATGTGAGGGTCTGACTAAGACAGCTTCTCTATACTTGTAGGTATAAGTGGGGGGAATGTCAATCAGAAATGGAGACATAGTATTTCCTCTAGTTGACGTTACTGAGACTGTTACTGAAATGCAGTATCCAGTCCTAGTTTCCACATTTCCAAAAGGATGCTGACAAAGTGGAAAGGGTTTTGAAAAGAGCTACAAAAAATGATTTGAGGTCCTGAAAACATGCCTTATAGTGAGACACTGTTTACTTATTTTCAGTCAAAAGAAGGTAAAAAGTGAGTTGATCAGTTTATAAGTACCTACATAAAGAGAAACTTCTATTAGTGCTCTTTTACCGGACAAGGATATAACAAGATTGAACAGCTGGTATCTGAAGCTAAATACATTCATACTAGACAGAAGGTGCAAATTCTTAACAATGAGAGTAATTAACCATTGAAACAGCTTACCCAGGAATGAGATGGCTATTAGCCAGGATGGGCAGGAATGCTGTCTCTAGCCTCTGTTTGCCAGAAGTTGGGAATGGGCAACAGGTGATGGATCACTTGATGATTATCTGTTCTATTCATTCCCTCTAAAGCACCTGGCATTGGCCACTGTCAGTAGACAGGATACTGGACCAGATGGACCATTGGTCTTACCCAGTAGGGCCGTTCTTATGAGATGGAGAATCTGTCATGTGAAGAATTTTAAATGAAAACTGAATGTCTTTCTAAAATATATACTCTGTTTTAACCAGAAGTTATAGGCTTAATGCAGGAATCACTGGCTGAAATTCTCTGGCCTGTGTTATGCAGGAAGTACAGCTAAATCATCATAATGGTCCCCTGGCCTTAAAACTATGAATAGTTTTTAAAGTATTTAAAAAGTCACCTAAATTACCAGTAAAATCTCTAGTTATTACTAATAATTCTATTCTTTTAGATTTCATTTTTTCACTAATGTTGATTTTCACTAGTAGCTAAAAGCCCATGCTGTCACATGAGTGTAATTTATAACTTTTTTTTTTAAAAAATCAAAAATAGCTGCAAATTTAAAAATTGGACGGTAACAGCTGATCTCAGTTATGATTCAGCCTGGTGATACTGTAAACAAAAATAGCTCTCAACTATGCTTGTGTTGGTTTATATTGCTTCAAAATGATTCCTGGAATCCTGTTTTACAGGTTGTTTACTCTCTCTCTTGCATTTTTCTCTTGACAGTGAAAACTAAGTGGTCATTGTTGTTTTTTGTTTAACTAGTTGATAGACTATTTTTAGATTCTCAAGCAAACACTGTGAAATTAAAAAATGGAATTACTCTAGTCTTAACTTGTAAAAGCTTTATTTAAAAAACTAGAAACCAAATTTAATCTAGATGTCCTTTGCTCCTTGTAGGTTGCTTATCTAATAAGTTACTGTTTTGTGGTTTATTTAGACTAGTGAAGTAAATCAGGGAGATGCATTGGAACACAACTTTAATGCTGTTTATAGTGCACTGCTGTTACCCATAAGCCACATTTTCCCTATTCAAGAATTTCCACAGGTAAGAAATGAAAACAAATCTTAGATTCTGTAAAAATGCAGTGTTTCTAGTAAACATTGGCAAGCTAATCTTCCTTTGAGTCTAAGATCCTGAATCTTATGTAAGCTGGCTCCATATCAGCTCACACCTGGCTATTCTTAAATCTTTCTCTTTTTGTCTTCTAGAAACTTTTAAACTGAGTGTAAGTTATTAATTTTTTAGTTTTTCTACTTACCTGGAAATTTTTGAAATGAGCACCATGCTGTATATACAGCTTAAAAAGAGCTAAGAGGGCATATGATTGAGGTTGCTAGACTCATGAATGGTATGGAGAAAATCAACAAAGTGTTATTTACCCTTTCACATAGCACACAAACCAGAGATCACCCAATGAAATTAAAAGGCAGCAGATTTAAAACAAACATAAGCAAGTACTTCACACAACACAATCAACCTGTGGAACGTGTTGCCAGGGGATGTTGTGAAGGCCAAAACTGTAACTGGGTTCACAGAAAATTAAATTCATAGAGGATAGGTCCATTAGTGGCTATTAACCAAGATGGTCAGGGATGCAGCCCCATGCCCTGGGTATCACTAATCCTCTGACTGCTAGAAGCTGGGACTATATGGTGGGATAGATCACTTGATAATTGCCCTGTTCTGTTCTGTTCAAAGCATCTGGCACTGGCCACTGTCGGAAGACAGGATACTGGGCTAGGTGGACCATTGGTCTGACTTAGTATGGGCATTTTTATGTTGCGTTCTTAAAAATAAACTTGTGTTCTGTATTGTTGTGTGCTCCTCAGGTTAAGGTCTTATCATTTTGTAGTCTTTTGATGATAAAAGCAAAACTTTGTAACCACAGGGTTTCTTATCTATATCATATCTATATTTAGATCTTAAAGCAGTGTAGTTTTGTTAACTGAAATGTGAAAAAGCTTTTCCTATTAGAACAGGGGTAGGCAACCTATGGCACGGGTGCTGAAGTCAGCACGCGAGCTGATTTTCAGTGGCACTCACACTACCCGGATCCTGGCCACCAGTCCAGGGGGCTCTGCATTTTAATTTAATTTTAAATGAGGCTTCTTAAACATTTTTAAAGTCTTTTATTTACTTTACATACAACAATAGTTTAGTTATATATTATAGACTTGGAGAAAGAGACCTTCTAAAACCGTTAAAATGTATTATCGGCATGCAAAACCTTAAATTAGAGTGAATAAATAAAGACTTGGCACACCACTTCTGAAAGGTTGCCAACTACTGTATTAGAAAAATATAGACGCGGTTTCAGTTACTTGATATAGTTCTACTGACAAAATAGAGAAAGGAATATAAAAACACAAAATCAAGATTAGATTTGGTGGATCTCTCCCCAAGATTCAGGAAGAAAATCAAATAGCTTGCCCACTTTGACTTCTGACGTACAGAAAGAAGGAAAAATTGTGCACACTCCTATTTTGATTTTTATATGTTTAACTTTTGTTTTGGTCGTTGAAGCCCACTGTGAAGTCCTTGTTGCGCACCTGGTCAGAGCTGTATAGAACATTTGCCCGCTGTGCTGCGTTAGTGGCAACGGCAGAAGAAAATTTGTGCTGTGAAGAACTTTGTGCCAAAATATCTGGGCTAGAAGATGAAGCCCTAGTAGTAAGTATAAATCACAATATTAAATTATATAAAACTCCTGCTGGTGCAGTCTGCATATGGAAAAACACTCCCACTTTAACTTTCGTTTTGCATTTACTCAGTTAAATTTAAATTTAACCATCAATCTTTGTTATAAGCCTAGTCAAACCTAAACATAAGGAATTGAATTATAAAAGTATGTCTGCACCAGTGTTCCCTCTAATTTTTTACATTACATGTGTGAAATGAATTATGTGCACCAAAATGGAGGTGATGTGTGACACATCACCTCCATATTGGTGTACATAACAGAATTCATGTGGGGGGGGTGGGGCTGAGGGGTTCAGAGTGTGGGAAGGGGCTCGGGGCTGGGTAGAGGGTTAGGGTGTGCGAAGATGAGGGCTCTGGCTTGGGATGCGGGCTCTGGGGTGGAGCCAGGGATGGGGGGATTTGGGGTGCAGAAGGGGGCTCATGGCTAGGGCAGATAGTTGGGGGGGGGGCCTCTGGGGCCAGAGATGAGGGGTTTGCGGTGCAGGCTGCCTCAGGGCTATGTTGGGGAGAGAGGACTCCCCCCAGCCCTCTCTAGCCGCAGCAGCTTAGGGCTGGGTGAGAGGCACCTCTCTCAATGCTGCGCCAAGTCCAGGGCAGGTCTGTGCTGGGGCCAGCAGGGAGGGGCGCCTCTCCCTGCCACTGCAGGTCCATGCCTTGGCCAGCAGGGAGAGGTGCCTCTCCCTGCTGCAGCCCTGACCCTGCATGGGGTTTAATAGCTATGTGGCCATGCAGCTTAAAGGGAATTTAGGTCTTGTGGCAAATTGCCGGTATTGTTCTCTGGGTCTCGCGCTTTCTCTTCTCTGGGGTAGGTTCAGGGCGATATTGCTTGCCTCTGAACCAGTTCTTAATCACTCCCCTAGTGTCCTTGGAGTAATTTTATCAGACCAATTCTGTGGTAAAAGGACAGCTTTTGCATTTACACAGAGTTCTGCTGCTGCTCTGTGTAAGACTGAAAATTCTTGTTGGCTGAGAATTAGTCCTGGCAATTACAGCCAGTAAGGCGTATCTCGGAGTCTTCTATGAAAGCTAAGTATAATTGCTGTTTTTCATCTGCCAGGGCCATTTCCAGGCACAGCGAAGGAGAGTAGGGTAAACTGGGGGACAACTGAAAGGAGCAGAAGGTGCGTTCCATTTGTCAGGGCAGCAGGTCCGGAGTGGAGGGGGGGGGGGCGGGGGGCGGGGGGGGGGTCCGTTGTTGATGAGAGATATTGTTAACACTCTTTCCATTTCAGCTATTGGAAAGTGTGCTTTCAAAGAGGCAGCCCAAAAGCTAGTTAAAAAATGGAGTCTTGCAGCTTGTTCCAACTAGGAGGGTAGATTGATGATAAACCCAGTTACTTTTGGATAA
>NC_133778.1:53117413-53121396 GCF_003597395.2 Chelonoidis abingdonii | reverse complement strand
CCTCACCTACTAATGTATCTAGAATTATCAGACACATAAATGAACATGATTTGTCAGGGAAGAGAAAACATGGCTTTTGTAACAGGAAATCGTGTCTCATAACCATATTAGAATTTGAGAGGCTCAACAAATGGACATGGGTGATCTAGTGGATGTAGTATACTTGGACTTTCAGAAAGTCTTTGATAAGGTCCCTCACCAAAATCTCTTAAGCAAAGTAGGCAGTCATGGGATAAGAGGGACGGTCCTTTCATGGATCAATAACAAAAGACAGGAAACAGTAGGGAATAAGTGGTTTTTTTTCCACAGTGGAGAGAGCTAAGAGCCAGGTCCCACAAGGATCTGTATTGGACCAGTGATGTTAAACAAATTCATAATAATCTGGAAAAAGGAGCAAATAGTGAGATGACAAAGTTTGCAAATGATACAAAATTACTTAAGACTGAGAAGAGTTTCAAAGGGATCTCACAAAACTGGGTGAATGGCCAACAAAATGGCAGATGAAATTCAGTGTTGATAAATGCAAAGTAATGTATATTGAAAAATGTAATCCCAGCTATACATACAAAATTAAGCAATCTAAATTAGCTGTTGCCACTCAAGAGATCATGTAATCATTGTGGATAGTTGTCTGAAAACATCTGTTCAATGTTCAGCAGCAGTCAAAAAAAGCAGAATGTTAGGAACCATTAGGAAAGGGATAGATAATCGGACAGAAAATATAATGCCACTGGATAAATCAGTGGTATGCCAACACACCAAATACTGTCTGCAGTTGTGGTCACCCCATCTCAAAAAAGATTTTAGAATTGGAAAAAGTACAGAGAAGTGCAACAAAAATGATTAGGGGTATAGAACAGCTCACAGGCACTGACTTCCTCCAGACTCTGGGGGTGCTCAACCCCCTGCTCCATCCCAGGCCCTGACCCCACCTCCCCAGTCCCTACTGCTGCCCCACCTCTTCCAACTTAGTTCCACTCCCTCACCTGAGCATGCCCCATCCCTGCTCCTCCACCATCCCCCAGCACCTCCTGCATGCTGCGGAACAGTTGATCACAGCAGGCAGGAGGTGTTTGGAGGGAGTGGAGGAATTGACCAGCAGGGCCACCGGCAGATGGGAGGCACTGGGGGAAGGAGCGGGGCAGCTGGCTGCTGATGGGTGCTAAGCACCCACTAATTCTTTTTCTCTCTTCTTTTATTAAAGCTTTTGTTTTTAGTTAAAGGATTAGCATCATGTGATTGAGTAAAATCTTAGTTATATATTGACCTGACTAAGTGGCTTATCCCTTGGGATTAGAAGGACCCTATATTTGATTAAATTGGTTTTCAGTAACCACACATCATAAACTCCAGTGTCTGGCAAGCCAAGGGCTGTGATGTCTACAGAGACTGCATTTTTGACTTCTTGTTAATCAGGGTGGTGAGCTTGTTACTGGCTTGGTATAATCTAATGCTAGACTAGCCACCAGTTTGGGGTGAGTCTGCCCTGTTTATCAGCAGTCTATCCTGAATTTGGCATCTTCCTCTGTGACCCCCTGAGGTAGGGTGACAGGCTGTTCTTACATTAAGTGCTGATGTAACCTCAGTCAACATGCCTGTAGATGAGTTGACTCACCCATGCAGCGCCTCCTGTTGGTGACTTATGGGTATAGCTCATTCCAGCTCCAGAGCACCCTCCGCAGGCTGGTGAGCCACCTGTTCTCTGGCCCCCCATGTCCCTCCCAGACATGCCCTTTTCCTGGGGTGCTGCCCCTGGCAGTAACCCCTCAGTCTTAGGGTCTCCCCTCCCCAGGGAATCCCCACCCACTATTCCCACCTTGCCTCAGTATACAGCTACTGCCAGTAATTGTCTAGCCCCCACGCTCTGGGGCAGACTGCAGTATCAGCCTACTCATCACTAGCAAGGTTGGGTTTGGACCAGTGGCATAGCCAGGTTCTAACATCAGGGGAGCGAACACTTAAAAAAGGCACCACCTGACATATCAAATTACACCTCTACCTCGATCTAACGTGACCCAATATAACACAAATTCAGATATAACGGGACAAAGCAGTGCTCCAGGGGGCTGCGCACACACTCGGTGGGACAACCCCTCATCTCTCCTGAGGGGGCTGCTCTGCAATCTGTGGCCCCTGGAAACAGGCAGCACACAGGAGCGGGGGGTGGGGCACAGTCCCTTGCATAAGAGACAGACAGAGGTGGGCAGGGTCTGTTGGGGGTTTGCATAGGGGCAGGGCCGGCACTTCCATTTAGGCGACCAAGGCGGTCGTCTAAGGCACTAGGATTTGGGGGGGCAGCATTTTGCCACCCTCAGGGGCAATTAGGTGGTGGTGGGTCCTTCCGCACTCCAGGTCTTCTGCAGCGGGTCCTTCACTTGCTCCGGGACACTTTGGCGGCAGGTCCTGAAGACCAGGAGCCGCAGAAAGACCCTCCCACCGCAGAATTGCCGCCAACGACCGGGAGCATGGAAAACCCCCCGCCTAGGGCGCCAAAATCCCTGGCGCCGCTCCTGCATGGGGGAGAGGAGTGGGGGGGCTGCATTGCGAGACTTTCCAATGCAGCACCTAGCCACACTGGCTCTGTGCATCATGAGGCACTCAGGAAAAGGAGGCAGCAAGAGGTGCCGAGGAGTGCCCTTCCCTCCCAGCTGGGTCTATGAGTCTCTGATCTCACAGAGTCTCAGCACTGCAGGCACCCAGCCCCCCAGCAGTGCAAGCTGGAGGGGCTGATACAGAGAAGTCAGGACCAGTCAGAGCACTTCCCATGTCATCATGAAAACTCACTCCTGGAAAGCTGTGTGGGTAATATATATCAAGGTGGGTAGGTAATATATTTTATTGGACCAGCTTCTGTTGGTGAGAGAAGCTTTTGAGCTTTCACAGAACTCCTCACAGGAGACGCGTCTCCCTCCACCACCAATGCCTGTCCTGGTCCAGCTGCCCGAGGGCAGGGGATGTTTTTGGAGATGCCTCTGGCTGAGCCCCCTTCCCCTCACCATGCAGATGGCCATCCCACCAGCAGCCAGGTGCTGGCTTTCACAGCCACCTGGAGGATTTCCAGTCCCCCTCCAAGCCACCCTCACCACAAGACCCAGGGCCAGCTCTAGGTTTTTTGCTGCCCTAAGCAAAAAAAATTTTGGCTGCCCCCTTATCCCCCCCCATGTTTTTTGCTTTTACACATGTTTGCACTTCAGTTTTGTTTCGATGGTTTAAAATTTTAAAAAAATGAAAACAGAGAATTTGTAGTTAGTGAAACAAAACCATTTCCTACTAACGTAATTTTAGCATTTAATTTTAACAAAACCCTCCTGCCTGGCCCAACTCTTACCTTGCTGTGGATCTGGCCCGAGGCGGATTCAGCTCCCGTCAACACTGCTCCCAGTGCCAGGGGTTGGGGCTGCTGCTGGATCCCAGCCCTGCTCATCCTTGGTCTTCGCCTTGGCCCTGCCATGAGCTGGGCTCAGCCCGGGCTGTCGCTCTGCTCCCCTCTCTCCTTCTCTGGCAGGAGGTGGCACAGAGGGGAGGAGGAGGCAAGGACAAGCCAAGGAGGGGTGGCCCGCCCGGGTGTCATGGCCCCCCCGTCCTCTGCAGCCGGAACAGGGACGCGCTACCGGCTCCTGCCTGTGGAGTGGCCACTGCCTGCAGGAGAGTGGCGGGGACAAGCCAAGGAGGAGCAGCCCATCCTCTGCAGCCTGGGAAGGGCTGCGCTACCAGCTCCCACCGCTCTTCCGCGGTCAGCGGCCACCACCCCCAAGACGGAACTAGTAGCGTGGCCCTGCCCAGCTGCAGAGGACAGGTCACTCCTCAGCTTGCAGCGACGCGAACAAGGGCCACCCTGAGGATTCAGGGGGTCTGGGGCAAAACAATTTTGGGGGCCCCTTCCATAAAAAAATTGCACTACTATAGAATACTGTATTCCCATGGGGGCCCCTTGGGGGCCCAGGGGGAATTGCCACACTTGCCTCTTCCGGGGGGGGGGGGGG
>NC_133778.1:53045845-53111718 GCF_003597395.2 Chelonoidis abingdonii | reverse complement strand
CACAGCTGTTCTAGTTAATCTAAAGCAAACCTTCCTCCCTTGGCAGGGAATAAGGCCCCCTGCGAACACTCTTATGCTGTCCTCTGGCCATGCTGTATCACAGTCTACACTGTAGGTGAAGGTGTGATTGTAGTACAGATAGGCATATGTGTGCTAATTCTAATGAAGCTAGCACATGTAGCAATAGTATTGTAAATGTGGCACCTTGCCCTTCAGCCTAGGTTAGCTGCTGCTTTAACAATGTAGAATTGATTATAAACTACAGCAAATAATACACTACAGTCAGAATTATTTACACAAACCAGGTGAAAAATACGTAATCCTAATTTCTGTAGGAAAAGGAGTTGATTCAGAGACTGTTTGAAGTAATGTGCACATGAATAGATTATAAAATTTTTATAAAGCATTTATCAAACTATTAAGTCTTTAGCAAATTTCTAGATTTTAACATAACCCAGCAACTTTAGTTATACAGTTAACAAGCATTTTGTTTTAACCCATTTACAGATCATGAATGGAATTTACATTGTCTAATGGGAGATGGCTTCTTCATGAAGTGAAAGTTCTGCTGCCTAATATGGTTGTTAAATACACAATTCAGTAAATTTGAAATCGTAAAATGAATGCTGTTCCGGCTGAACAGAAATATAGTTTTATAATCAATACTGGAAGTCCTCAGAGCTTGTCTACATGAACATTTAATTTGTAGCAAGCTGAGGTATGAATCTACCTTACACTAGCCTGCTGCAGACTAACTGTCCATGTGGAACCTGCTGATGTGTGTTAGTGGTTCATGTATATGCTTTGATCTAGTCCTTTTTGAAATGTGGATAAAGCCCTAAAGTAGCAAAGTATTGTGTCTGTGATTCATCCTTAGGCCTCCCATCATGCTGAACATATGCATAGAACTTTATACAAACTCTAAGCTGCACAGGAGGTTTTGAGGCAATTTCAGTTGACTAAACCTGGACACTTAATTATACAAATACAAATATTATGTGATTATGCTCTATCTGTAAAACTGCATTTTACAGAATTCTTTGGATTTGGGCTTTAAGTACTGAAGTATAGTAAGACGTTGAACTTGCCACAAGTCTGTTAGAGAAAAATGTAATGTGATCAGCTTTATTCAGTAGTCTAAATCCACTGCGACTGACATTCCACATATTTAAATGGTAACTCACACTGAGTCTGACAACCTTAAACCTGAACTACCCAACTAATAATTTGTCAACTTGTAAAATAAGATCAGGAAGATTAATCAATTACCAGTTTATCAGGTGGTAGCCTGACCAACAAACAAGGCTTACAGCATTTGTTTTTGTTTGCAATCATGCTGGCTCTTCCTAGTGTGTTTCAACTGATTCTCCTATTTATAAGAACATCAGACAAGAAAAATGGGGGACCGTACATGTAAATATATACTAAGTTGTCATAAAATTTTAGGCTTTGTAAATTTAACTGTAATTTGTTAACCACATTTTGTTCCTTAAAAACGCAACAAAGGTCAAGCCTGAAAAATTGAGCTACACAATTGCAATGCTACAAGTTTGTCACTTGTTGAACTCCCTCTTGATACTACCACATCTCTTCATTCTAATATAGGAAATTTGCGTCTGACTCTTATATTTTCAGTAATAGCTGTTGCACTCAGACTTACTTTAAATAGAACTTCAAAGTACAGATTCTGTGAAAGTTGAACAGTTTTGGCACAACCATTTAAACAAAATATAGTTCTTTTTAAGCAAACAAGATGGGATGAGGGAAATGCTCTCTCTTAAACTTAGTGTTCCTGTTAGCAATTAACTAATCATATGCCCCTTGGAATTACTTTATGGTATTCCTTGTTGAGCAGCTCTTATTGCTAGGTTTACAAAATTTGAACCAAAAATGGCCTTAGTGTGACACTCCTTCAGCTAGCCATACATTGCAATATGATAAAATGTTTCAATAGGGGTCAATACGTCTAGACTTTTAATTATTTTTGATGTTGCTCTCTAAACTCCTTCCGTTTGCAGGTATTTCTGGTAGTGTGGTGTCAGAGCTGAATCCAGTAGTACATGTGATAAAGCTAGAAAGCTGGATTTTCAGCTTGTGTAAATCTGCTTGTTTGGATTCACTGGAGTGATACTGAGTTAGACTAGCTGGTAACCTAGCCCTGATTATTTCCTCCTTGCAGCTTAAAATTGCATTGGTCTCTGTGCCACGTATTATAGTTCTGAATATGTATCCAGATTGTTACCCACAGTCACTACTAGGTTTCTTTCAAACACTGTTTCACATTTTTCTCTACCCCCATGGCTTTGCTAATGATTTTTGCTTTTCTTCCCCCTCAGAGCCTGTCAATGGTGGATGGTCTCACCCATATTGTGTCAGTTATGGTTGACTGCATCAACTTTGCACCATATGGGACTAAATATCAGCCAAAAAATAGATGTAAGAAAAATTTCCAACAATTGGATTTGTTCTGTGATTTCAAAGAGTAAATGGTTGAAAACTAGAATTATTGCAAGTGATAAATTAGGTATTGTACATTCTTAACAGTCCATCTGAGGTGTTTTTCTTTCTTAAGAGTTGAGTCCAAGATTTTCAAAAATAGGAAACTAAAATTAAGCTCCTGAGTCCATGCTTAGGCACTTAAGTCTGATTTTTCAGAAGTATTGAGGTTTAGCAGCTCCCATGTAAGTTTTGTAAAAGCTCCTTGGGGCTCAGCACATGTGAAAATCAGGATATAGGTTGGTATATGACAGTAGCCAATCTTTTACCTGTTTAGTGGATTATTGAAAACATAAACATTCTTTTAAATTTGGAAAATTTAGTTGTGGGTTCAATTACAATTTCATTTTTTAAAGTTTTAAGTCTACTAAGGCATTTTGTTTTTGTAGCAGTCCAAAAACTCCTGCATTTCACATACTCCTTTGTTGAAACACAGCCTAAAAAAGCAACACTTGATTATTACTCTGCAGTTTCCAGTTTTAGTTTAACATATAATGTGCCTTGAAGAATTTATACATTAAGCAATTAACTTTAAAACATAAAAGTTTCTGCACATGTGGTTAATTTTCATAACACTTATCAGTGCTGCAATTGAAATGGGCATTACTTCATTTTAGTAGCTTTGTGTCCCATATCACTGACCCAAAGTCCTATGTTAGTGAAATTGTTTTCCACCTTTCATTTGCGCTACTGATACATAAATACAGAAGGTGTTGGGCACACGTTACTGGTTTTCCTGTTCCCCTGTTCATAGCCATTAAAATTGAAGTAAACACTAGAACATCATTTTAAAGATGGAACTACAAATGGAAATTGATTTAATTTTTTACTGTAGCATCTGCCATCTGTGCACACATTGAGTAGTATCTTACATGCAGCTATCTGGGAGGACTACTCAAGGAGTGGAGGTACTAGTTCAGAGGTGGGCATACTTTTTGGCTTGAGGGCCACATCTGGGTTCCAAAATTGTATGGAGGGCTGGTTAGGGGAGACTGCGCCTTCCCAAACAGCCAGGTGTGGCTCCCTATCTGACCCCGCCCCCCCCCCTGCACTTCTTGCCCCCTGATGGATGGGGCAGGAGTCCTGGGGTAGCCAATTCCTCCCTTCCCCCCCGATCCCTGCCCCCTGATGGGCCCCGCGGTACCCCTACCCCATACACTCCTCCCTGTCTTCTGACTGACCCGGGGGCCCCTGCCCCTGACTGTCACCCACTGCCCCATCTCCTCTCATTCCTGACTGCCCCCCTTGAACCCTTCTCCCCATCCAATCCCTCTTCCTCTCATTCTTGACTGCCCCCTTACCGCGCTGCCTGGAGCACCGGTGGCTGGTGATGCTACAGCCATGTCTCCCAGAGCACCAGGACAGGCAGCCGCGCTGCCCAACTGGAACTAGCCATGCCACCTCGCAGCACAGAGCACTGGCTCAGGCCACGGCTCTGCCGCCCTGAGCATTGCACCAGTGGCGCAGTGAGCTAAGGCTTTGGAGGAGGGGAAACAGCAGGGGAGGGACTGAGGGCCAGCCTCCTGGGCCAAGAGCTCAGGGGCTAGGCAGGAAGGTCCCGGGGGCAGGATGTGGTCCGCAGGCCATAGTTTGCCCACCTCTGTACTAGTTAGAGCTGAAGAGAAATGATTTTCCCCTTGAAATAATGTGATGTAAACTTTTACTTGAAACGTTTTCAGTTTTATCCAGCTTTGAGTACTAGTTCACATGACTAAGCGTATCAGAATCTGGCCCTTCTGTTTTTTACGCGTAAAATTTAAGAATATGTAAGATTACTCAGTATCAAAGCTCCTGCATCAGTTCCAGGCCATAAGGGTGGGTGAATGGCAAATTGAAATCAAATCCACAGCAACTGCACTAAATTAGAATGTTTGTTTGGTTATAGTATATTTATACCGATGAGCTATTTTAGGAGTCCAAATATGCTGTTTACTATTGCCCTGAACTATTTCATTCTAATCCTGAGCTATTTCATTCTAAGGTATGTCAGACAATATTGATTTGAATTTTGTATAAAGCAGAAGGGAAAGTTTAAGGTCTCTATCTTTAATGGATTTATTTTTTGCTTTAGCCCCTCAGACACCTACAGATTGGTCTAAGAAGAAAAAGGAACCTCTTGGAAAGCTGGCCTCCCTCTTTAAACTTCTAGTGAAGTTGATGAACTCTTTCCATATGCTCAGTTCCAAAGAGACCCAGTCAGAAACATTGATCTCAGTTGGCACTTCAGTTATTGCTATTCTTCACAACATCATCAGCCATGTTTCTTTGCCTTCAGTGATCAGAACTATGTTTGCAAATTTGTCAAAACCACTTGCAGTGTTTTATGAAAAAACAAAGTGAGTATTTCAGAAATTATGGGATGACTTCTAGATAAATGTACATTGTAATATTGCTGCATATTGGTGAAACTATGGCATCTGCAGCATGCTATATTAAAATATAGCCATAAATCAGGCTACCCAAAGCTGCTGTCTTGTGAGGTACTAAGGCTACATCTTCACTATCGGCCGTATCGGCGGGTAGCAATCGATTTCTCGGGGATCGATATATCACATCTCATCTAGACGCAATATATCGATCCCCGAACAAGTTCCTGTCGACTCCAGAACTCCTCCAACGTGAACGGCAGTAGCGGAGTCGACAGGGGGAGCCGCGGACGTCAATCCCGCGCCATGAGGACGGTAGGTAACTCGATCTAAGATACTTAGACTTCAGCTACGCTATTCATGTAGCTGAAGTTGCGTGTCTTAGATCGATCCCCCCCCTCCTTAGTGTAGACCAGCCCTAAGTGTCCACAACTTCTGCTGAATTTAGTGGTATTTGAGGGTGCCCTGTACCTTATAGAATTCAGCCTGAATTTCAGATATCAAGTTTGAATTTGTAAAAGTTGGATACACAACTACCACTAGAATGTTGGTAACCGATTTTCTGAAGACTCCATTCTTCAAAACTGCTGCATACTTGCTCTGTAGTTACGTTGAGCATAAACTATTGGACAGTGAGGTCTCCCTGGGATTCTAAATAAGGACTTGCTAGTAATAGCTTTAATTTGAAGGTTGTCTTTAACAGTGTTGTTCATCTAGAATGAACGTAGTGTCAACCTCAGAATCCCTATCCTGTTTTACCAGTTAACCATCACATTGAAAACTTCACTCTGTAAAAGGATTCTGTGTTTATCATGACTATCTTTCACATTAATATATTTGTCCAAAATATAAACTTCTGTATAAAATAGTATTTATAAACCCCAATCTTCTTTAATGTACAAATTAACACACACTTGCAGTTATCTAGTCTTACTAACTGAAGAGCTATTTGCAATTTGTTTTTCCTGAAACAGATTCCACTAGGAATATATGATATCTTAAGTAATTCACTTTAAAACTGTATAGTATAACGTATAAAGAAAAACACAAAGATGTCTTGCTTTTAATTTATTCAGTATACAGTTGCATGGGTTAAGTACTATTAAGATGTACTCAGAACAGTCTTTTCGTAGATTGGCAGAAAATGGATGGGTTTTATCACAAGAATAAGGAAACCAAGTTTATAGTTGCATATGTTTTCAACTTAAGTAAAGGCCTAAAATGTTTAAGCTGTGGGAAATTTTATCTAAAGGTTTTGAAATATTTTTGCAATGCTCTGCGTTCTATTGTATTTTCCAAAGACTTCCTTTTAAAAATTAATAGTTTTCACCTCCAAAAATAAACAATCTGTTTAATTTTCACCATGCAAGGTGGTTACAGTTAAGCCTATTGGATACCGTATTAAACTCTCTCCAGGTGCTGCTGCAGCTATGTATGCAAAAATGTCTCTGAAGTTAGTTAGGGAAGTTTGCTTGCAGAGTTGGTGTAGCTCAGACCAAGAGGAGCAGAAGGAAGGTAGAAGAAATTAACTCTATTAGAAAACAATTAGTTATGGATCGGTAAACTATGTGGGGATTATTAGAACTAATTTTTAATTGTCATGCTCATTAGCTTAAAAAGTTTGTTTATGGCCATTATGGGGAAATCAAGAAGGGTTGTAAATTATAAAATGTAGCTACAAAAATAATATGCAACTTCATATGTTGGTGTGAGACCTTGAAGATGGACTATTGCATCTTTTCTAGTGTCATATATCAACATTGTTGGAAATGTTATTGAGAACAAATAGGATTAAGAAATATTTCATTATTACTTCATCCATACTATGTTCTTTTTTTTCATAGGCTTGCTGATGTATCTAGAGTGTACAGTAGTCTCAGCAACAAGGTAAATTGTCTAGGAAAGAACTAATACTGTATGACATTTAAATCTGAGAATTTTGTGCTCTAAAAACAAAATGGTATTTGTATTAGGGCAAGCTAGTAAGCAGTTCGCTTAAAGGTGTACTAGTACTCTGCTTTCTCTTCAGTTCGTATAAACTTGAACTGAAAACTGGCTAGGGTGAAGTTCAAACCTGTGTTGAATTAAATATTATGGGCTCCTTCATATATAGAGGTTTAGTATTTCTGTGGAACTGAGTCCAGATCTATTCTTAGGCCATATTTTTGTCGTATCCACATAAACGGCCACTATATAAATCTTGTTTATTTCACTATTTTAATTTTTAGAATATGTACATGATTCAAAAATTATTTACACCTTTCTCTTTTTTTCCAGTTAGAAAAACTTTTGGGAGAGATAATTGTATGTTTACAATCCCACTATATTGGATTTTATGATAGTGACCTTTTAGAGCAGCTCTCTCCATTGCTGTGCATAATATTTCTGCATAAGAGTAAACAGATACGCAACCAAAGTGCTCAGTTCTGGAATGCAACATTTGCTAAAGCTACTATGTTAACATACCCTGAAGAATTAAAGTAAGATGCTCTCTTGTATATTTGTTATGTTTGATTTTGCTGCATAATCAGAGTATTTATAAATCAAGCTAAGATAACATAAGCTTTTAAATTTGTTGTTGGCCATAAACATCAAAAAATCATAACTTCTTATAAATAGGATGTTAAGTAGGGAAAACTGTTCCTAAATTCAGGATTTAACCTTGGTCAAGTACATAGAGATAAAAAATAATCAAACCACTAATTGTGATTGTCATGAATGTATCCCTAATATAGGAGTGAATTTGTATGGAATGAGAATTTAAATGTGAAGTTTTATTTTAAGAATTTTGGAAGGGAAGGAAAAGGTGTTCATGGGTTATCAGGTTAGTTTGGAAGCCCTCACAAATGAGTTCTTTGCTTGTAGAAAGCTTCAGGTCTAAAAAATACCTTTTCTTGAACAAGTATGTATATAGATGTACAGAATCCGTGACCTTCATTCTGCTTCACTGTATGTGAGCTGCTTATTATAAGTAGTAATGAACTTAACGATCTTGTGCACTTTTTCCATAATTCTTAATTTTTTCCCTTAAACAGATCCATATTAAGCCAAGCCAAAAAGAAAATTCTGCTTTTACTACCTGGTTTTGAAAGTGTTGAGATAGTGGAAGAATCCAGTGGTCCATTTTCTGATGCTGTAAGTACTATTATGTTACTGCATATGAGTAATTTATACATTTCTGAAATTGTGTTGGAGATTGTAACTCCATAGGACACTGTTACTGTAATCGAGATTTTACTATAATTTGAGGTTGATTAGTGTTTGAGGTGATAACCATATCCTAAATTAGAATAACCAGAGGCTGAAGGGCATAGGCTGAGATGGCATTTGGTAAATAGTAACTAGGATTTTACCTTAACTATTGGCCTGTTCTTATGCAGCATATCTGCAAAAATCTTTGTTTTAGAGGAATATACCGGGGAAGGTAAGCAAACATATTTTTCAAAGTCATGAGTGTAATTGAATCTTATGTAAAGTTTCATTAAATTATCTACTTTATCTATTTACACTAAACAAAATTTTTATTTCTCTTTAAACAGACAGAAAATTCCCAGTGGGATGCAAAGATAAGTGGAATAGAAGTAAAATCAGGTGGAAAAAGGGATTCGTTGCTGGCACAGGCCAATGGTCTGAAAGACAAGACTACTACTGCTCATGTAACAACAGCGAAGGTAAGATGCATACAAATGGATTTAATAAAATTAAACATTACTTTGTGCTGACTTTTTCTTCCACAAGAAACTATCAGGTGTGCTGTTTTTGTATCTCAAGTCCACCAATTTGAAGCAAGCCAGCCTAATAGCAGTTGGCTGTTTTTCCCTATTCAGATTGTCTAGTATTTTTGGAGTTTTCTTTTTTGTTATTGCTATGGAAACTTAAGGCAAGGTAGGTTTTATAAGGAGTGGAAGTTTAATCAGCAGAGGCTCCATAAGGGAGAGCAGCCAACATTAAGATCTGATTAGTTATTTTTGGCTGTGTATCATGGCAAAGTCTTTGTGTGTGTGTGTGTATGTATGTATGTATGTATCCTGCTGTAGGTGCACATGCACCTCATGCATCTGAGATTGGATTGCTTTGACTAGCACTGTCCATGAGGGCCATGCATGTACCCTGTGCCACCAGCCAGGACCTTCCCCAGCTCCCTCTTACTGCCTGGGTAGCAGGATGGAACCTGGTAAGTGTCCAACCCACTACTTCGACCTTCAGGCTCATCTTTTAGACTAGTTTTGTGAAGAAAATCCTGTTTGCCCTCCTTATCTTCATTAATACTTTAATGTGGACATTCCTAAAAAACTGTCCAAGAAAGACACCCCTGTGCAGCTGGCTGAGGGTGAGGTGCCTTATGCCAACCCCCAATGGCAGACTCTAAACCTTCAGGGTATAAGCACTAACTGACTTTCAGTGGACTTATTCTCTTGGTTAATGGGCAGAGTGGATGCCTTTTCTGTTGGGGGCAGAGGCACCTCCTCTTAAGTATTCAGTGTGCAAATCTTCTCATCGATTTGCAAGGTGAGGACAATATGGCTGAAGCTACACGCAATCAATACGCATTTTCTCAGACCTGAAAGAGATCTCCAAAAATATCTTAACGAGTCATCCTCAGCAAGTGCCCCTCTGACCAGACACCCCATCCGAGGATCCAGCAGCAAAAGAAGGCAGGGAAGAAAACATCTTCGAAATAGAAACTAGTTACATTGGTGCTCATTGCCCCAACACCAAAGCCTTCAGTGTTAGCCGATGCTACTCCCAACACCTGTGCCATCAGCTGCTTTGACACCCTTACTGGCAGACTTGGCACTTGCTTCTCTGGTACTGACGACATCATCATTGGCATCAGCACCACAATACAATAGTTAGGGCAAGTGGAGACCAGACAGATATTCTTCCCCATAGAAAAGAGAGACATCAGACCTCCAAGAAAAGGGGCCTAGTCCTCCTCTAAGGAAGTGACCCTAAGTAAGCTGGGACTGCCAGCATCAACACTGACAAAGGCATATATGCCAACCGCTGCACCTATTACAGGATCAAAGTACATCTTAGAGAGCTGTTGAGATTCCCTCCAGGGAACATCATTGGTACTGGTGCAGTAGCAGGTGCCAGAATGGGGAAATGACATTGCAATTCAAAGTACATCTTGTTGCCAGATTACTTCTTCATCTCGGCAACAAACAGTGATGCTCTGTTACCTTCTGAGAGTGACCCTAGAGGTGGTACTGTCTCTGAGCACTGCCTCAAAAAAGACATGAGTGACATTGGGCCAACCTGCAGCAACTAGGTCAGTACCCATATGCCATGCCAACCTATCCATACTGGGGATATTGTGACAAGGGCACATGGGAGCTAGCGAAGTGCTTTGGCACACTCTGGCTACCTTCCAACCTGTGTCTAAACAGGTGGAGAAGCTCTGTCAGGTGCCTTCGGAAAATTAGGAAGGCTTTTAATCCCAGCAGATCCACTAGTAGTTGCTGAAGTACAGGACAAATTGCAGTTGACAAAAGGCGTGTCCAAGGATAACCCCCAAAAAATCTAGCTGTGTTTGGGCTCAAAGCCTAGTCATCCACCTCACTGCAGTTCTGTGTGGCAAGCTACCAGGCATCGTTCATCAAATGTAATATCCTGATATGGGAGAGAGTGACTCCTGTCCTGGCAAAAGTGCCACAGGACACTAGGGAGGAATTATAATCTCCTTTAAAGGAAGACCAAACAGCCTTGCAGGTAGTCATGGACTCCTCCAACATGCCCGTGGTTGTCCTGGCAGTTAGCATCCAGAGTACTGAGGGAGATTCAGGGTCATGAGACACCTCCCATTCGAGAGATTAGAGCTCTTCACCAAAAGAACAATAAAGCTCATCTTGGACTCAAGGGCCACTGTGAGGTCACTGAGGGTTTGTACACCAATTCCGTATAAGAAGTTCTGCAAATACCAGTCTCAAAAGAAACAAACAACTGGTTCACCCATGCTTTCAGAGTAGACAGCCAGTTTACCCATCATGGAAACAAACGTGATACTCAAGTCGACATGCACAGAATCAAAGTTTCTCGAGGCTTTTACACTCTGATCTGCTGGTCAGAGAACCTACTTCAACCTGGCAGTTCAGTATAATCTTCCTGAGGCTCATGGATCCTCTGTTTTGAGCCTCTCTCGAAGTGATCCCTTCACCACCTCATTCTGAAGTAAATCTTCTTAGTGGTTATGTCATGGAGTGTGGGGGGAGACTACGCCCGGCACCCCCGGGTTTCCACGATTCACCATGACTCTCAGCCAGCCAGTAAAACAGGTTTATTTAGACGAGAGAAACACAGTCCGAAACAGATCTTGCTGGTACAGACAACAGTACTCCCTTTTAGTTAGATCCATCTGGGGACTCCAGGGAGGCCACAGCCCCGTTGGGAGGCCCAAGCCCCGTCGGGGCACCCCTCTCCATTTCCCAGCCAGCTCCAAAGTGAAACTTCCTCCAGCCTCTCACTCAGCCTCCCCCTGGCTCCTCCGCCAGCCTTCGTTTCCTTTCTCCATTTTTCCCAGGCAGAGATGTTACCTGGCCTCCAACCTCCTTCCTGGGTTCTCAGGTTACATGCTCAGGTATGTTCCCTTCCCAGATACTGGCAGTCCCAACTCCCCTGCAACCTTCCCAGGTTAATACTCCCCACTCAGCATTCACATAACACATCTAGAACATTCCCACTTCGTCACAGGTTATCACTTCAACCAGGAGGAGTGAGTGAGCTTAAGGCATTTATGGCTGAATCCCACTTAATGACATTTGATAGGGCCGAGACAGTTCTAATGCTTCACCCGAAGATAATTCATAAAGTGATCTCAGATTTTCTTTTAAACTAGTCAATCAGCCTCAAAACCTCATTCTGTGTAAAAGAAAAGAAACCACACACCCTAGACATATCCAGGGCTCTGCTTTATGGAAAGGAACAAACCATTCATACTAAAATCCCATCTGTTTATTGCTGTAGCCAGATGTTCTAAAGGTCAGGCCATCCCTTCACAGAGTATCAAAATGGATAACAAAATGTATTTCACCGTGTTACTACCTGGTTGATGTACGTCTCCCACTGAACATCCAGGCTCACTCCACCATGTCACAAGCTGCACCCTCTGCCTGCTTTAATATGCCAGTATTAAATCTGTAAGGCAGCAACATGGAGTAATTCACTGACCTTTTGTCAAACACTATGCCATGCAAATAACTGACAGGTGAGATGCAAAGTTGGAGAGAACAATATTAGTCTGTTTGATGCTTCTGGAGCTCCCAGTTCCCACCATTCTGAGTGCATATTGCATGCCAGCCATCTGCACAATAATCCATACCGACACATGCTCCAAAAAAGAATGGTTACTTTTATCTTACAGTAACTGTGCTGCTTTAGGATGCCATGCATGTAGATCCCATGTCCTACTCTCCATCCCCTCCTCTTAGAGTAGTTAGCTAACATGGGCTTTTAATTGTAAGGGACCTGAAGGAGGCTCATGACCAGTCCATTTTTTGTTTTGTACCCTCACATGGTAGCATGAGGAGGCATATGAGGACATACATGTCCCTCACATAGCTTTTAAAAAAAATTAATCTCTTATGCATGAGGTGCATTGATCCTATAGTAGGATCAATACTAAATGCAACATCTCTAAAAACCGTAGTTACTGTAGGTTAGTATTTGTTCTGTTTTGGGATGGTGTACCTGGGATACAGAAGTATCATTAATAGTATTTCCTTTATCTTGCTTTTTAAACCATTTTTTTCCTTTCCATAGCTGAAACTAGAATTTTCATCTTCAAAGACAAAATCAAGCGAGATACTTTTGGAAGAGGAGAAATCTGTTGATTTTGTGGTTATTCCTTTGGAAACAAAAGAGAGAATATTGACAGAACACCAAAAAGAAGTTCTTAAGACAAAGAGGTTTGTAATCCATAGCACTGACAAGAGTGGTTGTATTATGAATTGATCGGGACAAATTTTAAATTTAATTTGTTTAATGTCCTCAGACTTGACTAAGATATTAATTATGCATCTTGTGCTATTACATGCAAGCTCCAGAGCTTGAAGCTAACATAAAAAGATCTTTTGGCTAAAGACATCAGAGTTATTTGGAGAAACAGTATCTTAAAGGGACAGGACCAATCTCTGATTTATACTTCATTCAGAGATTGTGTTTCAGGTCCAGAACTGACCATAATTGTCTAGTTCAGGGGTTCTTAAACTGGGGGTCAGCACCCCTCAGGGCATCACAAGGTTATTACATGGGGGGAGTTGCAAGCTGTCAGCCTCCACCTCGGATCCCACTTTGCATCCAGCATTTATAGTGGTGTTAAATATATAAGAACGTGTTTTTAATGTATAAGGGGGGGTCACACTCAGAGGCTAGCTATGTGAAAGGAGTCACCAGTACAAAAGTTTGAGAACCACTGGTCTAATTTTACCTGCATGACACAGGCCGTAGAACATCACCCAAAGATTCATGTTCGCTTTTAGGCTAAAACTAGTAAGATGGCATTTTTCAGTAATTGACATAAGGAAAGTCTTTAGCTGGCAGTATGATCTGAAGACAGGAATCAAAAGATCAAAAAAGAATTTTATACCCATTTGTAAACAGCAGTTCCTTCATAGCAAACAGTGATTGCTGAAATTGCACTTTCACTGCAAGAGTTCTCTCATTCCATATCACAGAGTGATTTAGAAGGGTAATTTTGTGAGGACTTGGCAGTTCAGTCTACGTAGGGTTTCCTTGATGAGAATTTTCAGCATTGAAACTGTTTTTAAATTACGTGTCTCTCACTAGCAGTTCTAAGATAAAGCTACACCTACCTGAAATTATATTTTTGGTTCTAGAATTGATATTCCTGCTATGTACAATAATCTGGATGCATCCCAAGATACTGCCTTATTTTCTCAATATACTCAGGGCCAGGAAGATTCTTTGTAAGTATGATATACCAACTGGGCTTGTGGTAATAAATATTTTCTAAGTTCTGTTATGACAGCTCTAATTTGGGTGGTCTTGTTTTTAGATTGAAAACATCTTTAATAGAAGAGCAGAAGGAAGATTTTGAAAAGAAACCTCAGGTATTTTCACCATGTTTAATAGTTTTGGAGATGCTAGAATTACAACTACCTTTTATGATGCTTTATAATAGGCTTGGAAGGATTAGATTTTTATCAGTAATTGGTTGGTAAAAATGGATTTCAGCGTACACACACCAGCTAACAAAAATATTTCCATCGATAATCAAAATTTATAGATAGACAAGGTAGAAAGATGCTGCTTGGGAACTTAAATCAATTCTAATGGGGATATTTACTTTGTATATTTTGGCATGAGATGTCAGTTTGCTTTTTAACAGTTATAAAGCTCTTAATTTTTTGAATGTGTCTACTTTCATTAAATAGTTGTCTGATCCCCCCCCATAATTTTTCCCAACTGTAAAATTTAAATCAATAAAAATAAAAAAGGTTAAGAATAAACATTGATATGCATTATAATCATTAAAAAAATTAAATTCTGTCATGCTTATTTATAATCTGTTTGAGGAACAATTCTAATATGGTGACAGTGAACTTCTCTGATCGCAGACCAAAGTTGATATGTGGTGGGGAGGGTAAGCTTGATAAGTCTAAAACAAAGAGCACCTCTACATTTCTTATCGGACTTGAGTTTCCATTTTATAGAATATCTTGTAAGGCTGTCCTGGGTCCAGGAATAAAAACTAAAAGAGGAAGACGTGTTAGTAAGTTCAGAGTTTTGAGAACATTTGCTAATTTTGTTTGTTCTTGCAATGAAATTTAATTTAGATTTTTTTTATTCAGTTTCCTTGGTATCTTAGATTAACTTCAACCACAGAAATCATATGATTGTGTAAAGCATACTAATAGTCTTGTGCCTAGTGTTTTTTTTAATTGCCTTTATTGGTTCAAATTACTTAATTTGAGATGAATTCCAAATACAACAGAGAACCATAACATGTTTGCTTGTGATTTACAGTAAAGTCCTCAGGGTTTGGGGTGGTAGGAAAAGAACATATGCAAGATTGTATATACCGTGGCTGTTTGAACACAATGGTACTAAATTTGTGAGTCTGCCTGATTGAATTTAGTTAATCATATAATTACATGATTCATCAGTTAGGTATTCAAGTAACTATAAGTAGTGGTTTTATCCCTGTAACTGCCAGGTACAGCAAGAAGAGCCTCTAAAACAGCCCACCTTGTAGACAGATCAGAAAATTGATACAAGATGTCTTCAGTAACTTTCCGTATATACTCGTTCAAAAGCCGAATATTTTTGGTAAAAAAAGAGATGCATCAAAGAGCGGGGGTCAGCTTATAAACTGGGTTACACCAAGATTTGGCTGTGAATGGCAAACTGCGGCCACAGGGGGCCGAGGGGCTCCATGCCTGCAGATGCTCCAAGTAAACAAAATGTCCCAACCTGCCCGAGGCTTACCCTGACAGGCCGGGAGCCAGAGTTTTCCAACCCCGGAAATATAGGGACAGTTTATGAAAGGGTCATACAGTTTTTGCTATTTTTACCTATCCGTTTTGGGGGGTCGGCTTATAAGCGAACAGGCTAATGAACGAGTATATATGATACTAAAAATATTACAGAATTGTTCTGAGAAATTCTTCAGTGCTTGAATTTCAGTTAGTCCCACAGTTGAAACGTGAACTTATTTCACATGCCCATCTTATTTTTTCCAAGAATTTATTTTTGATGACTTCCACATCACATTCTCCTTCTTCACTGGTTATTTTAAAATGTAAATGTTTTTTATTGTCTGCTTGTGAGTTTGGACCTGAAACTTAATTAGGATACAAAAAATCTTGGAGTTTCCATATAACCTTTTAGACATCATTTAGTCTGCATAGTTTTTCAAAGTAGTTTTTAGCTAGTAAGGTAATTCCTGAGGCTAACCTATTTACTCTTATGACAGTAGCTTTTATAATAAATTATGTAATCTGTAAGAAAGATCCTCTTAGGCTTTTTTAGCAATATAAACTTTGACTCTGGATGAAGTAGTACAGGCTGAACAGGGCACGCAGTTAATACTGAACATTTAAATGGACGTAGAATTCAGGACACAGGAAAATTGGTGTAATATAGCATGTGTACAGATTATGCACACCTGTTACACTTCCTTTTCCTGCTCCTTACTTAACTCCTTATGGCCAGTGGTCTGCCTCTTTAGGACTCTTCTGAAAGCATTACTTGTCAGACTCCATGGCCGTTGTATTGTATCTAGAATCCTAAATTTAGATGTTAGTAACAACTCCTAATTGTCTTCAGAAAGTACTGTACCATATGCTTAGAAAATCTTTACATTAATGTAAACAGTATATGAAGTACTATTTAATAACTGAAACAAAACCCGGTAAATAGTAAGTTGACTGCTGTTCTTTGTCTACAGACTTTCACAAGGTCTTTCTGCTGCCCCCCTTTCTTTGGACTAAACAAATAAAATAAATATTGCTGTATAAAGCATGTCAGTTACACTGGAAAAGTTACACAGTTAAACTGTGGCTAAGAGAGGAAAATCTGTAGTGTTTCGAGTGGGTGGATGGTTTAAAAATCATTGTCATTATTTAAGCAGAGCAGTATTTTTTTTCCTTTATTTCAAATCCAAATGGGATTGCATTTTTTGTGGGTTTATGGTGAAAGTAGCAAAATTATTATAATGCCACTTAATTTGTCCTTGCAGGATGAAAGAACAAAGAGCAGTGTGCACAATAGTACACATGAAATCACTGGGAACTGCAAGTCAAGTGAACCTCTTGAGAATTCTGTGAATATTGAAGACAAATCCATCGCTCATGTTCCAGAAAGATCAGATTTAAATTGTGAGGAGGATTTTAAAAAAAGTATAACTGAAATGGTTGCAAAGGAGTCTTTAGTAGGAGAGGATTCAAAAAAACATGCAACTGAAACAGTTGCAAAGGAGCCTTCAGTTAGAAATGAAAACATTTCAAATGTCAGCAGCAGTTCATCTTCTAGTGATGTTATTTCTGGAACACCGCAACCTGCAAGCCGAAGGCAGTCCTTTATTACTTTGGAAAAGTTTGATAGTTCAGAGAACAGACCCTTTAGCCCTTCTGCACTGAATAGACTATCGGGAGCATCTGGGACTGCTGCTGTTCTAAAACAGGAAAGCATAGATGCACCAAAGACTCCCTCCAAAATAGAAAAACCTAAAGAGGAGAACAAAAGTTCTTCAAAATCTGAATTTGAAGGAACAGTTGCTGGGATGAAGAGGTTGAGTCACAGGCAAAATAAAACACAGCATGGAGAAATTTTTCAATCCAAGTTGTTAACAGAATTAGAACAGGAGAAAAGTATACGGGAGTCTGTTGCCTCTCATTTGGAAAATAAATCTGGAACATCTTGCCAAAAGGAAGAGACAAAATGCATTCTGGATACTCAAACACAGACTCCCAATTCTGGAGTGATAGAGAGTACGACAGTAGAGCAAAAACAAATTGTAGATGGTGTAGAAGAGGAGGAAAAATGTATAGGACCCAATCTAGATTCTAAAGAAAATACACCTCCAGTGGTTGCTGTATCAACTGATCAGACATCTAATGATGACAATCAAGTTCCACAAATGTTTCCTAATCAGAAAGCACTAAGACGTTCTTCAAGACGACGGACAGAAATTCCAGAAAATACAACAGACAGTCAAGATAAAGAAAACAGTCACCAGAAGAAGGACAAACGTAAAGATGATGAAAAGTATTTCCAGAAGAGGGTGCCACAAATTAAAGAGGATGAATCCCAAAAGCAGAAATCTGTTCCTGAAAAAGCTGTAGATGCAAAAGAAAATGCAAATAAAAAAGAGTGCAGCTTTCATGAGAAGACTGCTGTAGAAGATATTGGCCCAAAGGAGTCTCGCAGTTCAAGGGGTCTTGAAGAGGAAATGAACAAAAATGCCAAGAAATCTGAAAGTGATAACTTGAAATCTGAAATAGGTGTTCAAGATTCTGGTTCGGATATAACAGGTCAGAAAAAGACAAGGGGGCGCACCCGGTATCAAACAAGAAGAGCTTCACAAGGATTGCTTTCTAGTATAGAAAATTCTGAGTCTGATAGCTCTGAGACAAGAGAAGAAAGTACCAAGAGGAAAAGATCTGGAAAATGGAAAAATAAAAGCGATGCTCTTCAAAGCAAAGTGAAAGAAGAAAAGGAGAGCCAAAATCTGGAGCTCTCTTCACAAGGAATAGTAACTGAAATTAGAAATCTGTCTGAAGTAAAAAATGAAGGTGGAACAAATTCTGAAGTGGACAAAGATACTGTTTTGATATCTCAGGCATCTGAAGTGAAAAACAAAAAAAGCTATACAGCTATTAACGAATCTACAGGAATTATAGACCTGGCAAAGACCTCTGGGGGGCAGAATACAAATGTAGAACAAAATAAAATCAACATATTGGGCGAACCCTTCATTAACCCATGCATATCTGAACCAGTTTTGAAAACAAGACAGGCAAATAAATCACTTGATAAGCACAGAAGTGTAGAAGGCTGTAGTGCAATCATTCTATCTGAATTTGCAGCAGTAACTGCCACTTCAGGTGATGTTCTTTCCTCTGAAAAACCTTTGCAGATACTTGAGTGCCAGCACAAAAGAAGCAAGAGGATGAGAAGATCAAAGAGCTACAATTGCTGTGGTGAAAACTCTCAACAGCAAGAAAAGCCATTCACTGAATTAAAAAATACAGATAACCATGCACAAAGTGAGCATAAAAACACATGTATTCAGATAACTATGACTGCATTAGAAACTTCTTCTAATGATTCTCATTTTGAAGAAAGGCTGTCTGTGGAACCTTGTGCAATGAGTACACCATTGCTCCCCATTAAGAAATCTAGTTTCATTAAGGATTCAGAAAGAGGAATAAAATCTGAGAATGATTTGGAAGGAAATGCTATTCCAGTGGAGGAAGATCTTGAGAAACTGTCATATATCAAAAGTAAAACTTGTGACTCTGTCATGCAGGAGCCAGAGCCCACCAATCTAGTTGACAGTATTGAACAGTGTTTAACTGACTGTGTTCCAAAAGAGCCCACAGAAAGTTGTCTTCCTTTGGAGAATAGCACAGAGCCAGAAGCTACAGAAGAGGAGGAAATGAGTCAAAATGGACAAATGGAGGAGCTATCTGATACAGAAACTGTTAACAAACCTGACCAAACAAAGATAAATGAGCCAAAACAAGATCAGAATGATGCAGAAAAGACTGAGAACACTCCTATAGAAGCACACAGCCCTCAAGATAGTGAAATGAAGGAGGAAGGTTTAATATTCACTGAAACTGCAGTGGCAGCTACAGTGCCTGAAAATGTAGCCTCAGACCAGGAGGGTGCAGAAGAAAGTGACCATGTGGATTCTCCTCAGAAATTGAAGGAGCTTGATTCTGTAGGTTTGGTTAAAGTTAATGAAAGCCCCGATGGAGTGCAGACACGCTGCATTTGGTCTCCTTCTGCTTCTCCATCCACCAGTATTTTAAAGAGGGGAATAAAAAGACATCAAGAGGATGATTCCCCATCACCTGCTAACAAGGTATTGTGATGTAGTTCAGTCTTAGGTACTACTGAGCACTTGTAAGTGTACATAGAGAGTGTATTGAGTACATTGCATATCATATATGCCATTACCACATGATCTTGGAGAAGTGCTAATGATGACCTGCAAAGACTTCATTTTTTATTAGGCTTGTTTCTCATGTGTAAATCCTGACAGGTTTTATCTTAAAAATGATTTTTCTGCATGTTTTTACCTTGGAAATATATATTGTCCACTCCTTACCTTCTTTGGTTTTGCTGGAGGATTTGTTTGGCGGGGCAGGATGATCAGGATGCACACTTAACTTCATCCTTAATTGAAGGTGGGGGCCATGAATCTTTAATAAAAGCTTCTATCTCCAAATTAGTGGTCACTGATGTTAAATAGATATTAAATAAAACTTTACTTTTTATTGTCTGACTAAAAATCTTTCCTTGTCAATTGTTCAACTTTCACTCTTGGCTCTTGTGATATCTTCTCCTCCTCCTCATGTCATCATAGTGTTCTGAACTAGACAGGACCAGAATTTCCATTTAAAAAATAAGCAGTCATTTCAGGCCTTATGAAATCATAAACAAGCAGAATGGAAGAGGGAGGCAAGTCCAGCTTTTCCCTTTGCAGGTTACTTTAACACTGGTTATGTGACTTGCTGTGAAATATAAGTGCTCTGGGCCAAGACTCTCATATTTTCTGTACAGAACTCCAACAATGGGGCCCTGACCTGGTTGGCAGTTACCTGCTACCTGCAATATAGATGTTTAATTTCTTAAGAACTGTTGAATGCTGTCCTTTTTACTGAAAAGATAGTGTCTGCAATGGTTACAGCTGATACTTTCTTGTGTTATAAGTTCAATTTTTAACACCCCTGGAAACATGCCCCTTATGATCTGATTCTATGGTGGAATTTTTGTGGAACATAAGGCAAATTGGACACGAGTTGAAGTTTATATTTAGTGTTGCATGTCCAGGGTTTAAATAACTTTCATGTTTTCCCCACAATAATCAGCTATTTCAGTGTTTTAGAATAATTCTAATGGTATGACTCCTATACCCAGCATGTGAATATGAAATTCAGTGATCCAGTATGTTCTCAATCAGTGTTTCTTCCAGGGTATTGAAAAGGATTAGGGTAAATGTCTATTTGTCAAAGATGCAAGGAAATATATAGTGTATATATTTATATTGTTTGTCTCCCTCTCTCTTCCCTAACCCCCCCGCCGATCCCTCCACCTCCCATCTCATCAAGAATCTGTCTAAACTAACCAGTAAGGTTAGTAAATGCACTGGATGATGAAAACGTGGATTACCAAATAAAATACACACTTTATTGTCCCATTGATTCAACCTTGCATCTTCCCTCTCTTGTCATCTTACTGCTGCTCTTTCACTCCCACTCTGTCCTTTCAGGCACACGTTATGCACTTTTCCCTTTATTTTTTGGTTCTCTTGTTTGCACTTTTTTATGCCACTCTCCTAATTAGTCTTTGCATGGTAGCAACACTCAAGTTGTAATGCAGCAAGGCTTTGGCACTAGTAAAGAAAATAACTATTAGTGCAAAATCATTGTACAGTCAACACCTCACTATTGTATTCCTTGGGAAATTCTTTATGAAGTTTGTAACCTTTCCTGTATCAGTAACCCTAACTCTAACCCCCTCTCCCCCCCCCCCCGAATCTTATTATGGTTTTAAATATTCTTTAGTAAAACATCAGAGGGGTAGCCGTGTTAGTCTGGATCTGTAAAAGCAGCAAAGAATCCTGTGGCACCTTATAGACTAACAGACGTTTTGGAGCATGAACTTTCGTGGGTGAATACCCACTTCGTCAGATGCATGTCAGATATTTGCATCTGACGAAGTGGGTATTCATCCACGAAAGCTCATGCTCCAAAACGTCTGTTAGTCTATAAGGTGCCACAGGATTCTTTGCTGCTTTAGTAAAACACAGCTGTATGAATCAGGAGATTTGATGAATGCAACAGTTTGAAGCCTCAGACTTTAGATTTATCTGGTATGAAATGAATTTGACAGTACAGTTGTAACAATACAAATTCTGTTAGTTTGGTTATAAAAATCACTTAATTTCTAAAAACAGATTCGTCGAGTCTCTTTTGCAAATCCAATTTACCAAGAAGGACTGGCAGATGACATTGATAGGAGAAGTCCTGTTGTTAGGTCTCATTCTTCTTCGAATAGCTCACCATCTTTGCGAAGTTTTAAAACTTCATCTAATACCCAAGCCAAGGTAAACTGTGATTGTTTTAAGTTTTTTCTTCTGAATAGTTCTTTCTAGATATTAGTACAACTGTATAGCATAACCTTTATACCATAACTATGCCTTTCTTATCGGAGCTAGTCTTACTCCAGTGTAAACTTGTATTTAATGGTAAACAGTTCCAAGAATGGCCAATATAGACAACAGGCTTTAGATTTAGTAAATGAAAGAAATACTTCTGTAATCTGGTTAATTCTAGTTTCACTTGTGAAATGAAGAGCTTTATGTTGAGAACTATAATCCTATGACTATTTTTAAATATCTACGATCCTGAGAGAGCTTTTTTCCTCTTTTCTATCCAGCATATTACCACTCCAACCAAAGGACTTCTGTCCCCAGGATCTCGTAACGCTAAATTTAAGAGCTCAAAGAAGTGTTTAGTAAGAAGTGCTTCAGTTCATGTATCTCTTCTCTATTTTCTCCTGTATTCAGTTGTGTGATACTTAATAATTTTTCTATACTATTCAAGATCACTGAAATGACCAAGGAGTCGCTGTCGTGTCCTACAGAGAGTGTGTACCCTGCATTGGTGGGTTGTAAAGCTCCAGTTGACATAATTTTACCTCAGATTACATCAAACATTTGGTAAGTGGTTATTCCTTTCAAGACTTAAACTCTTAATACACCTTCATGAATTTTATAAACTTTTCTGTTAGGATGTATTGGTCTCTAATTCTAGCATCCATTGGATGCACTTTCTGCAAAAAAATAAAGTAAAAGGAAGTTGTACTGTCAAACTTAGTCTCCTTTTAGCATCTAGCAGAAGTACTCAAGTCTTTTATTCTTGTCTTCAGAATACAAAAAGGCCTTGGCATATTCTTTCAAGAATGCACAAGGGCATCCCCAGTTGTAAAAGCAGCAATGAGGGCGCTATTGTGATTAATCTGCTAGCGTTTTTACCACTGCATTATCTGCCTGTTCTCAGATATGGAAGATGCATGAACTTGGGTTTTTTTCCCAGCCTATAATAATATCATATTTATTTCATATATTTTTAGTGTTCTAGAACAAGAACGTGTTCCATGGTTTCTGTTAAACAAGATTTTATTACAAAGCTTATGATTCTACAGTATTTGTAACCTTTTTTACCTTTTGCGCGTGCGCGCTCTCTCTCGCGCTCTCTCTCTTTCGAGAGAGAGAGAGAGAGAGTATTCTGAATGTCAGCCCTTTCAACAGAGCCGATTATAATATGCTTGATAATGCCCACCTGACCTATCTGCATATTTTATTAAAAATTGTCAAATGCTGCTTTGTACAGAGAGCATTATTTCAGATTTACAAAAACTTGGATGAGTGTTTCCAGTGCTTTACTAGGCTCAACTAACTTGGCTTTTTTGTGTGTTGAATCTGAAAACGTACACCAAAAGACACGCTTTCTGGAGTTACCACAGGACCTGTTCAGAATGACCTGGTTTTACTCCTTTTTTCCATTCATGTTACTTAATTAGATTCATTTTACGGATAATTCAATAAACTGCGGAGAATAAAATTTTTCTTTTCTGCAGAAAGGCGTCATCTGCTTTGACTATTTTCCCCTTTTATATGAATAGAGTGTGCATTCCAGCAAATTTCTTGCCTCTCTTCCTCCTCATCTCAGCTGCTAAAGGAAACATGATCCTACCAACACCTTTTCATGTCTTAGTAAGAATAAATATACAGAATCCCTTTTTTCCCTAGGGCAAGAGGTTTGGGGCAGCTCATTCGAGCAAAGAATATTAAGACAGTGGGTGATCTGAGTACTCTGACAGCAGCTGAAATCAAAACTCTTCCTATCCGTTCTCCTAAAGTTTCCAATGTTAAAAAGGCTCTTAGAGGATATCATGAGCAACAGGTAAAGCTATTCTAAGTACTATAATGAAATAGTATCATAAAGTCCTGTGTTGCTAACTTTCTTCACAGGAGATTTGCATTTTTTTAAAAATATAAGCCTTTTCCTGAAAAAAGGCTAAAATACAATATTAAAGCCAATGTGAAACTTAATTTTAAATTTTCAAGCTTAGTAACAGTGCAACAACATTGCTAGTCTAAAATTGTCAAGCCTTGCATCTCAGTCATTTTTGTTTGGTGGTGGTAATATTTCATTATGACAAAAGTATACTTTTTTCCTTCGCCAAGAAGCCTGAGAGTTCACATGGTGAGAAGGATTTCTGAATGTCGATAAAATGAGGTATCTTAAAATTTGAAACACAACTAGTTTCTGAGCACAGTGTTGGCAGTGACTGGTTGGATTAAAAAAGTAACTTGTGATGCCAATAATATGGGAGTTCCCAATCTTATACATGCTTTAATATTGACTTAAAGTACAATTTTAACACTTGTCTGTCGAAGCAATATTCAAGTATGGTGGAAACCAACTTAGTATAGAGTTTGCATGCTGCCAGTATTACACAGGTAATGACCACAGTAATATGGTTAAACAGCAGTTGTTTAAAAATTGTGAAATTAAAATTAAATTTTTAAAGTTTATGATAAGTGCTTTCTACCATGTGATTTCAGACTGCCTCCTTTTTGGGGAAAAATCTTTTGTTTTTTCTGATCTTTTTCCTAATAAAATCTGTAGGTCAAGGCTCGTGGATTTGATGAAATTGCAGTCCTTGAAGACAGAGAGAAGACAGAAAATGTCATAGATGAGAAACCTTTTTCCACAGATGAAGAAAGACTTGCAACTGGTAAACATTGCATTATCTTGTTTGATTTCACATTTGTGGTTTGTCACTTGCTTTCCTGTCCTTGTCATAGTATAAGTGTAACTTGTAGCTTGCTTACTTTGAGTAGGGTGACAAATTCAGTTAATACCCTTTTGTGATGGTAGCTTCCTAAAACTGCTGTGTAATTGAATTGCACTGGTTTTGGGAGGTGATCTCCTTTATCAGTACTTTGCTGCATGTCATTGATACTAGTTGGAAAACAACTAGAAAATGTTTATAATAAATGTGCTAACGAACTCATATCAAAGTGGAATGTTTTTAAATTTTCCGTATTCAGCAGCTGAGTTATATTGGGGCCATAAATACGATGTGGACAACTTAAACACATTTTTTTCATAACAGAAGCTCATAACATTTTCATACTGATGAATTTCACTCAAGTTAAAAGTAAGATACATTTACAACAGTGTATATTAATCATGGTTGTTTCTTTTTTAGAGTTGAGTGAACCAGTTGCCTTGAGCACAGATGGACAGCCCACAACAGATCTCTTGAGCCAAGTCAGTGCCCTTGCTGCTCAGCTAACCTCTGAAGATCTCCACAGTTATTCAGGGAGCCAACTTTTTGAAATGCAAGAGAAACTTGGTAGCATGACACACTGTATTATGAAAAATCTGCAGTCCCGTTGGAAGTCACCACCCCATGAAAGCTTTTAGTCATTTGTACTTGAAACACTTTTCAAGCAGGAGGTTTTGATGTACAGCAGTTTTTTTTTGACTGATAATGAATTATTCCATAAAAAACTGAACATTCATGCAATGGCAAACTTTTTAACAGAGGGAGACAGTGTATCATGGTGTATTGCTTAATTTTTTTTAATTTGTGGGATCATTTCCATGCTAAAAGTATTTGTTTTATAGCTGTTCATAGTCTTGCAAGTAATTTAAAAGTAAACTTGTTAAGATATGCAGTAACAAAGACTGTGAAACCTAAATACTATCTTAAATATTTTTCAAATGTAAAGTGTTTTTATTCCTGTGAAGCCTTATTAAATGTAAAAGGTTATATATCTCAAAACTGTAATTGAAACCAGAAAGTGTTGCTCAGTTTTACCTAATGCTCCTGTGATTTTTCTTTTAAATTGCTCATATTTTGAGAGGGATTCCTTCTCGTTTAGACCCTTTTACATATAGAGATGTGCTATGCTTGACTAATTCCTTATAGTAGTATCTTTCACATCTCAGTACGGTCCAGTTATCAAGCACTTGAGTTAGTCTGTTTTTGCATGCATTTTTATAGACCTCAAAAGGCAAAGCTGATGATAGAATTGGCTTATGAGGTCATAAGAGTTTGCTGCAGAATTTCTCAGGCTCCTTCCATGTGCCCTTACAATTTTATATGCAGCAGTGTTATGTCCCACTGGGAAAATCTAACACAGAAGTAGATTTGATATGCACAATTTTGTATATTCTGTATAGACTTATGGTTGCAGATGTTGGTTATAATTTATGATTTTGAATGCATGGAATGCACTGCTGCTTCTCAAAGACTTTGTTTAGTGAGAGTTCTTGGGTTTTACTTTGGAAATATAATTTGTATATAATGTACTGTAGCTTCTGGAATGGACAGTCACATAATGTGATTACTGCAGCTGTTTTTAGGACTTCTGTATGTAAAAATAAAACACTGAATAGTTCTCTAACAATTAATGCTGTCTTGTGAATAGAAATTCACATTTCATGTTTTTAGTGTATGCTGAACAAGAAGTATTATGCATGTGAAACTTGTCTGAAGATATGTTTCAGGCAGTGGTCAGAACTCTCCTGGCAAATGGTGTCTGAAGGGTCTCCTCAGCCTTTTCTTAATAGTGCTTAATATGATAGTGATTTTTACAGCTCCTGCCTTTGCATCTGCCTAAGTAGTGGTTCCCAAACTGGGGTTCGCAAAATGTTACAGGGGGTTCTCAGGGCAAAAATTCCCTAATGGCAGACAGAGCTGTCCCTAGGGACCCTGAGCAGCACAGGGCCAGCAGTACAGAGCCCTTGGACTTCCAAGAGCTAAGCAGATCAAAGCAAACATATCTCACACTGAGGAGATTAAAACTTCAAGACTCCTTATAAGCAATGGAAAGGGAGGTGAATATTTGTTGCTGTTTTTAAAATTAAATAGGCAGTTAGTATTGTGTTTAACATTACAAAGAACAAGTTTAAGCTTTGTTTTAACATGCATTGTTTGCCTGGACTGCTGAAGACCTGAACACTTTTGTGTAGGAGGAACTCTTTGAGTTGTCATCTTAAATACCTTCATGCTATTCTACATCTAATACTCCTTGAGGAACTATAGGAGCCTTGTCTTACAACAGGCTTATTCAAAGTGATGCAAGGTACAAAAGTGAGATCTTGGAAGAATGTTGCCATTTTCATAATGTAATAAAAATACTGTAATGATAAATTTTATATTTCCAAGATCACTTTTTATAATTTATAAAGGAGAAAATCCCTGGAAATATTCATTTTTAGGAGGGGGTTTGTGAGACTTGACATTTTACTGAAGGGGTTCACAGGTTGTTAAAGTTTGGGAACCACTGTGGCTAAGGGACATTTTTGTCAAATGTTGAGCTAGTAGTGAGCATTGATCTCCCTCGCAGCCCCTGCTCCTTCACCTGGGCCAGTTTTTTATCTATTGGAACCCCTCAGAGCCTCAGCTGTAGTGCCTCTATGCTGGCCCCTCAAATAGAAAAATGGAAGCTACTCTCAAAAAAATCTTTAAGGCCTCCTCAGCATCCCAAAGAGCATCCTTAGCAGCTATGTGCTTTGTGAGGGCATCTCCTGGCTGGAAGATCAGAGCCCTCAAAGGTTAGAGACCTGACTTTGGCTCTATTTTAAAGAAAGTTCCCCTGGCAACTGTTTAGTTGCTGAGGTCTTAGAGGGTACGCTGAGTTGCTCTGCTAAAACCATGGCCTCCAGCTCAGTTACCTATGGCTCCACCCATGGAAAGTGGATAACTACTCGAAGCAGATGCCATGTTCTGCCAAATTCATGGGAGCCCTGCCTTTCGGAGCAAAGCTAGACAAGGTACTGGTGGACAGTGCCACAGAATCTAACAGTCGCTTCCAACACCCCACCATGCCTTACAAGAGAATACAGACCAGCCTTCTGACAAATGTGTTCCTTTCAGCCTTCATCATTGCAAGAATATCAGCAGGTTCTCCGGAGGGAACCATGGCCTGGGAGGAAATCCCCAAGGAAACATTGTAGCTCTCAAATCCTTTTCATGACAGGCTGCATAAGTCTCTGCCCAGAGCTGGAGCTTGGGGGCAGAATTTCCCATTTCCTGTAGGAATGGATTGCTTTGTCCACAGCATAGGCATCGACTCCGTGGGTGATATAGTGCTCAAGCAACCACGGTGCGGGGGGCAATAGTGGGTGCTCAGCACTTGTGAACCAGAGCTTGAGTGTAGAATGTGATGAGTTCTGTGTTGCTAACATCTACTGCTCTTGGGGCAGAGAGTTTGTTTATAAACAGAAGCAGAGTGATTAAGATAACAAAAGTCTTGTCATTAAATTAAGGCTCTTTAGATGATCCTGAAAGCATTCCCAGATACTGCAGTTAAAAGGAAACAAAGGGTAGGAATAAATGGTCCATTTTCAGAATGGTGAGAAGTAAATAGTTGTGTCCCCCGAGGGGCTTGTACTGGTCTGGGATCAACATTCATAAATGATCTGCAAAAAGGAGTAAATAGCGAGGTGGCAAAGTTTTGCAAATGATACAAAATTACACAGTTAAGTCCAAAACAGACTACAAAGAATTACAAAGGGATCTTGTGAAACTGGGTCACTTGACAACAAAATGGCAATTAAATTCAGTGTTAAATGCAAAGTAATACACATGACAAAATATAATCCCAATTATACATAAAAAAACTGGTGTCTAAATTAGCTGTTACCCATCAAGAAAGCTATCTTGGAGTCATTTGCAGTATTCTGGAGGCACTATGTTTCCAGAGTACTGCACATTCATAAGAATCCTTTCACTGTGCCTATATCATTCTCCAGCTTCAGAAGACTTAAAAATGATCTCCAGTCATCAATGGGACAAACGTACCTGAATAACGTAACTGTCCTTAATGTGCATCAAAACAATATTAGAGAACCTAGATGTAAATAAGATTGCTGACAGTTTCATCCAGACATAATGTCTTTAAACTGGGATGTTAGTGAAGACAGCTTGTGATTTCAATGATTTTAGTATACGGTAATTCATAATGTAATTATGTAGTTCATAACTGAATCATCATTATTAAAATAGTAAAGTTACCAATGATAGACACCTTCAATATGAAAAGTGTATAAGTATTCTGAAAATAGCTTCTCCCCAAAACTGGCACACCCCTCTTCAAAAGCACCCACTGGCAAAAACAAAAGTCAGCGCCTCTGGTCCACAGACCAGGGGGGTCAGTGAGATAATGAACTAGGGATCCTCCATCAAGTTGTTTGTTAGACTCCAGTCTATCATTTTTTCATCTAGTTCCCTGCCTTGAACAACCCCATAAAATATGTTCTAATACAGAATGAGATCAGTCACGTGAAGTAGAATCAGAACTCTGAGAATCTTTCATCTATTTTCTTCATTCAAGTGGAATCTAAGCCATTCTAGCTTTCAGGTGGCTTAACAAGTGGATGAAGAAAACAATTCTGGATGAAGTCCTAATTTCTATGGTGTCATCCCTGTTCCAGGGTGATTGATTGATTTGATTTAAACTTCAGTGGATCTGGCAGAGGCACACCTCCAGTCACACTGCAGGATCCTGTGGTTTTGCCTGTGGCAGGCAGCATTAGTAGTATCAGATGCTCCCATTTAGCTTGCCATTGACTCTCCTTAGGTCTTTAAAAAGATGGTGGTGGACATCATATTCAGACTCAGGTCACAGGGAAACCATCTGCACCACTTCCTGGATGACAGTGAGCTCTATCCCCATCAATGGCACACACAACTGCATCCTTGACCTTGAATTTCCTTCAGACCCATGGCTTGGTCATCAGTATCAAGAAAAGCGCCTTGGTTCCATCCACCCAACTAACTCACATCAGAGTGAGTGCCCACAGACACCTAAATAGCAAGGACAAATCCATCTCTAGGGAGGCTCCAGAAGATTCAAGACCTCGCATTGTTTTGGAACTGCAAGACACTATTGCTCTGAGCCTTCAACTGCTAGACCTTCTCGTATCAAGCATAGGAATTACTCAATGGGTGCAGTCACACATCAAGGACCTTCCAGGCTTCATCTTAAAGGTATGAGACCACTTCCTGGAGTGCGTGAAAGGTCAAGTGAGAGTTCCAGTGCAGGTCAACTCCTTAAAATGGTGGTTAGCCCAGGGCAATTGTCTGCAAGGGTGAATCCATGTGCCTTCCACATCCCTTGATCCTCACAACTGACAGCCTGAAGCATTGGGGAGCACACCTGGGGGTCTCAAACAGCTCAAGGCATCTGGAACATGGAGGAAAGGACTCATAGCATAAACCTTGTAGAGTGGTCAAGCTAGCACTATGAAGGTTCTAGTCCAGCCTAGAAAGGAACCACATCCTGATCAGACAACAGGACCATGGTTGCATACGTGAACAACCAGGAGAGAACAAGAAACCCAGCACTATGTGCTAAAGCAATGGAAATCGTGCAGTGAGCATTCTTTCCTGTCCCACAAGAAAGTTCACATAAAGGGAAGCCTGGACCAGAAGGCAGACTGGCTTAGCACGTGCAAGGTGAACATCTCTAAGGTGTGCTTGAATCAGACAGTTATCAAGTTAATTGTCGAGTTGTTTGGCCTGCCCTCAAATGACCTATTTGTAGACCACATACACACAAAGAGACGAAAGTACTTAATCGCAGATGCATTCAGATAGATGCTTATCTCACAGATAGACAGACACAGGACCTCCTGTACGGAGTTCCACACCCATCATTATTAGGGAAGGTGGTTCAGAAAATAAAATAACACCTGACAGTAATATTGGTAATCCTGCAATAGTCGAGGAGACCCTGGTTTTGGACCAGATAGAGCTGAAATTAGGACCCCCAACTACAGCTTCCAAAGAAGCAGGATATCTCACCAGGTCCTCTGCTTCAGGCAGACCCAAACACGCATCATCTAACAGCTTGGCTACTGAAAGAGAAACACTAGTATCATTAGGTCTGTCCTTCAAAGTCATTAGAATATTTTTTTCTTTTAAGAGTATCAGCTTTGGAAGCATATTCCTGTCTGGACAAAATTTTGCCACCTTGTGCCAGAAACACATAGCTAGAATTCCTGGGTTTCTAGGCTTTGCTATCTTAATTTTCTGCCATAAGTCTTTGACCAAGGTCCCAACCCAGTGGCATTACATGGCAGGTGTCTGCCCTGAGCAGTGTGACATTTGCAGGATTCTGATGCTGTCTGGTAGAGAACCCCCCGGTAGATTCCTTAGGGCAGTTCAGTTAGCCAAGTGAGCAACTTGACCTCTTTATCCCAAGTGGAACTTGCCATTTGTACTGAGAGCCCTGATAATACCCCTGTGAACCACTGGTGTCAGTGTCACCATTTTATTTGTCAATGAAAACTTGCTTTCTGATAGCCATCATGTCTGCCAGGCAAATGTCAGAGCTCATGGCACTTTCTATGCAGAAACCTTACTGCATGGTATGTGAGGTCAGGGTGGAGCTCAGAACTCTGGGATCATTTATCCTAAAGGTGAACTCTTCTTTCCATGCTTCCCAAAAGGGGGTTCTACCTTCATTCTGTCTAAGGACACAGTACCCCACCAAGAAGTGGCACACAGTAAATGTCAGAAGTACTCTGAAAATGTACCGCAAACTTAGAGTCCATGAGGAGAGCATGGGTTCTGTTGTAGCCTTCCATTCAAAATGGCACGGACTTATTGCTTCCAAGTCCTCTGTTGCAAGTAATTTAGATCATACATTGTGGAAGTGTTGAAGGCTTCTGACGATTCTAGTTCCAGAAGGGATCAGGGCACACACTATGCAAACCCTGGTGACTTCGTGAACAGAAGCAGCTAATACATCCACAGCAGACACTTGTTTGTGAAGCACTACAAGGTGGACTTCCCATTCTCTGCAGAGGCATCCTTTGGCTGGAAAATGCTGCAGGTGGTGGCTGTAAATGATTTTTGCCCTCCGAGCAAATAATACAGATGGGGGAAGGATATCATTTTTCCTTGGACCTTTTCTAAACCCTCCCTACATCTGTTCAGTGCTCGCTACTTCACAGACTTCAAGAACTGTGGAAGAGACAGAGCTGCAGAATGGAAAATTTCTTACCAATATTTGTCTTTCTGCTAGCAGCATCTCCCACAATTCTGCCCAGATATTAAGTGGAAACATTACCATACGACTGTTGATCCAATGTACATAGTAATTTTGTTAGCTCTGGAATATTTGTTAATGTTATGCAAGTTTTACAGCTTGAAAATAACTTATCTTGGAGTGAGTGGAGGGAGCGATGGCCAAACCATGCAGCTCCAAAACTCTAATCTGCCTCTGTGAGCTGCAGCGAGAGAACAGTCCAGACATCAATAATTGTTTGTTAGACAATTAACAAAGGAAATTATTGGTAAGAAAGTTCTGTTCTCCAGGATCATGATGTCATAATGTGGCAACGGCAAACCACTGGTCCCCAGAACATGAGTAAGTCTGTGCTGAAAATACACAGGTAACATAGCCAAAGGAGAGGCTTCAGTCTTCTAGAGATATTAGTCAGGCTGCTAGGACCACTTTGCTGATAAATATAACAGACGTTTTCATATTGGATCATTAGACCACTGGTACCTGTACCACAGTATTCTGTCTGATGGGCCAGGACTAGATGGGGGGAAGTTAAATTAATTTGCCCATAATTTCTTCCCAAACTCATCAGTTAGAGCTTAGCTAATGCCCTGACGTATTTTGTGTGTTTCATATGCCTTTATATAAACTTGTTGGTTTAAAAAAAATCATACTAATGTAACTGAAGTTCTCGTTATCCACATGAATGCGTCCATTTCTTTTCTGAATTCTGTTTAAAATCTTCGCCTCAACTATATCTTGTAACAGTGGAATAAAGATCTTTGAATATGTATAACTCAAGGATTTTCAGACGAGATTGTTGTGTAGCAAGATTGTTTAATATGCAGATTGTTTCACTGCTCTTGACCCAAAGTTAATACATCAATCATACTGCAGAGATGTGAACTTAGAAAGCTGTTTCCCTGTAAATTAGTGACTACTGACACCACCACAATCGGATGAAAAAAACATGCATCAGCGCTCAGCAAGCAGAAGAGAGGAGAGGCTTTTTCCACGTTTTACGTTGGGCTGGTTTGAGATTTTAAGTTAAGCTTACATGGTGCTTATTGAGAACTAATATATTCAAACATTTTTAGAACAGCATAGAAAAATCTTAGGGTGAATGATAAGAAAACCAATAAAACCAAAGTTGCATACTTTTTAAAAATTATATTTGAATACTGTGAAATTCAACTAGATTCCAAACCAAAAGGTACTCAGAACCTTTGTGTCAAAATGTTGCTTGCATAAAAATAATTCAGGGAAGATGGCATTGTAATAGGTTTTGATGAGCAAGTCCAGTTCTAAAACGATAGTTTGGAAGAACACACTGCTCTAGGGACTGGACTACTAGTGTGTTAGCAAACCATTCTCCTCAAAATGAATTGTAAATGGTGGTTTTTTTAAAACATCTTGTTCTATTTTTTTTTCAGAATGACAATTCATAAGACACCATCACTTAGGGAAAACAATAAGCACTTTAGAAAGGGGTTTAATTTATAGGGGCCAGTCTGATTGGGGTTTAAAAGTGCCTATGTGTTTTGACCACGTCAATATGCTTCATGGAAGACCGAACTTTCATTTAGACAGCTTCTACATAGTTGGCTGGAAGCATGCCAGTCTTGCCGGTCCTCTGTACAGTCCCATACATCCAGCCTTCATCAATAGCTTGGACATTTACAATTGCATCTCCATCTTTGAAGGAAACTTCATCAGCATCAGCTGCCATGTAGTCATACATGGCACGGTAGGTCTTCTATTAAAAAAAAAAAGTCATACTACAAGGTTAAAAAAAGCCCTAAGTTGCCACACTTTGTTCAACAGGTTATAAGGCAGCAGTGTACCACCCAAGGATGTAACTTCATACTCTCTGTTTGTATATATTTAGCCTGATTCCCCGCTCCCCCCACAAATAAACTCTAGTTTACAGGGTAGATTTAGCTCCAGTTCCCAGCCATGTATTCCATGCCTGCACAACGTGGGGTGGGAGAAGAGGTTAGTCTGGAGGTCACACAGCACAGTCTGTAATATCTACTTTAGGAAGGAGGCTGGGGCCTAAAAAAGGGATGGTGTTCTTAGCGTATCATTTGGACAACTCTGAATGGCAGACTTGTATGGAGCTCTAGCCACCAGTTTTAAGCCACACTCCCCTTGCAGAACTCTTGCTGAGAGCAGCCCTGTACACAGCTTGCATCCCCCTGGAATGGTTCCCCCAAGGCAGAGCTAGAACTTGTAATTTAACTTGCACAGCCTCGGCTAATGGTAATAAATGTAGTCCCTGGCTTTAGGTTTAAAGAGCAGCCCCTAGAGGGGGAGAAGACTACGATGTAATTTTCAGGTCTGGGCTGGAGCTCATGCCATTCCTGCTAATGTAAGATGCATCATTTTGCCCAGACCTTCCACTGTCTATCAGTGTGGCATGGTGGCACATCTGCTACTGAATCAGTTTCTGCATGTGGTGTGCCTTAGTGCTTATCAATGCTTGAGGGACCTTCAGTGTTGTTTAACGTGTGATATCTGACCAAACTATTAAACTTGGAGGAGCCAAGCCTGTTATCTAAATCACAGGAGATTTCAGATGCTGCCATCAATAGAAGGCCTCAGGTGCATAAATGGCACTAGCTCTAAACTGAGCCCGTTTACTGAGTATGACAAAAAGGTGAAAATGACTAAAGAAAATCACACCACCATTCATTTTACTGTAGCTAGTAAAACAACTTGGGCCTGACAGTCCACAAGCAATGTAATCAATTTTACTTACACCCGTGGTAGATGGGTGAGAGGGAACGGAAGACACTGTTGTCAGCTGGGTGGCAACAGAAGATGATCTTTGTTGTGGCAGTTCTATCGTTTTAGCTTGTTTGTAAGCCACTGCAAAAGAAAAGGTTGTTTAAATGGTAAATGAGTTGGAGGATTATTTTTCTCTTTCTCCCTCTCCCATTCTCAAGGTTTTTCCAGAGCTGAGAACTTTGCATACAAATAGTATTTTTAACATGAATAACGATACTTGGTCAAATCATCAGTTTAATTTCATTTAAACCAATGCCAGTGTACATCAGCTGTAGCTATGTTTTTGTCATGGCTAAAATGTATTGTTGGGTTTTTTTTCAATCAAACCTCTCATCTGAGTATCTTGAATGGTGTTCAGAGGGCCATAATATCTACCCCCCCCCTCCCCCGGGTTATGAGGCTCAAGGACTGGATAAGTTGTTTCATGTGTCTGGGCCATATGTCACACAGTCTGTTGTACAGCTGGGAATAGAACCCAGGAGTCCTGACTTTAGTACAATTGCTTTAACCACCTCTGAAGTACTGCAGTGACACACCGATACCTGAGGGATGTGAGCCAGTAGGAGTTCAATGTCTCTTCTCACTCATATAATCCCACCCCTTTTCCCCAGCCATCCCCTTCCTACAAAATTCTGGAAGAGAACCCCCCTATGCCCAAAATGGGAGCGATAGAGACTTTCTCCATCATTGACCCCATGCTTCCATAGTGTAAGCTGTGTGTCAGCTTCTCCCTCCCACAGTCCGTTCAGCCAATATGTGCCACCTCCTCCCCTGCTGCTTCCTGGACAGCAAGACAGCGAGACATGACATGGGAAAAGTACAGGCTTAGGGAGAAAGGGTTCCTGGTATAGGTGAGTTAGTCATCAGGACTCGCATCCCAGTATAGTCCAACTACATCTTCCTTTCTCCAGGCATGGCCCCTGTCATCCTACTTTGGTGCTTCTTTAGCCATTAAGAACTGGCCTGTCCCTATGTTGTTAAATACATCAAAATTAGGTAATATCCTAATGGTTAACCCATCTGTAGCTTTATTGACATTTACTTGCAGGTTAGATGAAGCACTAGTGAGAATGAGGTAGGGAGCTGTCTTATAAAATGCAAAGGAGACGTGCGCCTGGGCTACCCAAGTCTTTTTTTAATCCTGAGATCTTCCAAAATTTTGTTCCCTTCCTACCTGTTGTAGTTGTGGTGAAGAGGCCTCCATTGCTGTAATAAGACAGGTGCTGATCAGCGCCTTCTGAATGCTCAGATTTCTCATCCCCGGCACTGAGGCTTAATGCACTGGCAGAGCGAGATTGCTCCCGGCTGCGGCGCTGGGCTTGGACTGGAAGAAAACAAGCAGAAACCAGATTGAGTGCCTGGATCTATTTACCTCAGTAGTACTCTGTTACTAAAGGCCCTATTTTACTCTACCAGTACATTGCTACTGACATCCATGCAGTTATGTTGGTGTACAGTAAGCTGGAGAGAATCTGGCATGGTAGATATAAGCAGCTAAGCAAAAGTTACTTATATTGTAAATATTACTGCTGCTTAGAAAGCTAATGAAGAAACCACAGACATAGGGACTCCCAACTACACATACAGCTGCAGTGCTACTGAAGGGGCACTGAGGACTTCATGATAGAATTGTAACCTAATACGCACAATTGTGAAGTTCCTAATTTTTTTATTTTAATACAAAGAGCAATATTTTTATTCTGTTTATTTTTCAACATTCTTTCCTGCTGCACCTATTTCTCCCTCTAGTTATAGGGCAGCTGCTCTACTTCTCTTCATGTTCCCTTTTCTGTATCTGGTTGGATGGTACCTACGTTGAAAATATTTAACTATCACTTTCTTTGGATAAGCAAAATGTGATATTTTAAAAGCACTTGGTCTCAGTTAAATTATTAATATGATAAGTAAAAATTAGCAGAGCCATTTATAAACATGAATGAAACCTGAAGCTGAACACAACTCCCTTTTGGTTGTCATTCTTACTAGATTGGAATTTTCCAAAACATGGAGGATGCAATATGTACTCATAAATCAATCTCCACCACCCCCATCCAAGTAACACAAAGCTGGTTCAAGGTTGCTGAACATTTTTCTTATTGGTGCTTGCCGTACAGAGCTTTTCTCTAAAAATGAAAGAGTAAGAAAAAGAAGTCTGGCAGCTCTGCATCCATTTCATTTTAGATAAATAACGAAAGAAGCACATTTGATAAGCAAACTATAACAGCGATGTAAGCCAGCAGTAGACAATCCAATGCAGCTGTGTTAAAAGCATAACATACATATATATATACTTGAGGTTGAATAATATGTGTTTTCTGAAGATTAGCAATATCAAATATCCAGTTAACTATGCGTGCAACTAGATAAGTTTAAACTTATAGCCATGTAGGCTGGGATTTTCAAAGGCAAGTCCTGTTGTCTTTCAGTGGGCAGCTGGTCCCTAGGTGGGTTCGAAAATCCCAGCCATATTTAATAAAGTGCTTCCAGAAGTCAACATGAAAACCTATTCAGTTGTATTCCTTAACCTGCTGATGGAAATCCGTCTTCATTGGATAGTAGGTAGAGAGTTGACCTGTCTCTAAAAACATACATTTCAAGTAACTACACATTTGACCACACACTGTTAAATAGAACATTTGGTCAATGGCAGCTATTGTAGGACACACCAGAAATCATGTGTAAGCTTCTAGACTGAATGTTGTCTTCTGCTGGGTCATAGTCAAAAACTGATCCAGGATTAGTGCGCCACACACGAAGACCTGAAAGAGAAATGTACTGTTTTTATCAACAAGCCAAAAGTCCACTTATATCTTGAATAGCAAAAGGAACAGGAACAGAAGAGGTTCCAATACGCAGTAATTTTGTCTCTTAGAGCTGAATATGTTTGGAGGCCATAAGAGAAGTTTGAAGAGAACTTAAAACCATACTTCTCAAATTATCAGACCAGATAATTGTGCAAGGCCCATTTCCTTATTCCTCCTTCAAGTGATGCCATTGTACAGTAACCAATTTGCCAACCGCGTCGCAGGGATATGTCCATCTGTCCTCAGAAATAAATTAAAACTATTTTAAATCAATATGAATTATTATCTTTCTATGCTAAATTTAGAAAGATCTGGCTGAAACAGTAAGTTTCTAGATTGCACAAGGTATAGCTAATACTGCCCATTGAAGAGAGCTTCGCAACATTTAATTTGTTGAAGGGTTACTAAAATAGCTCAAAGTAACAGTGACTGAATGAATCAAACTGATTAACGTGACCCAACAGCTGGAAGTTAAAGCTAGACAAATTAAGACAAGACATAAATAGTGTTCCCTCTAATTTTTTCTATCCATGTGTGGAATGAATTTTATGTTCACCAATAAAGTGCGGATGTATGCCACCAACAAAAACAAAAACTTTTTTTTTTTTTTTTTTTGGTAAAGTCACCATAGGAATAAATACTCCAGTCAGGCCAGGTTAGGCATTTTAGAATTCACTACTCAAAGAAATAAATTTAAGCATAAGAGAGAAATAAAATTATGAAATGCATAGACCAGTCAAAAAACTAAAGCAACAGCACTTTGAAAGAATAAAATTACAGAGCATATATGTGCATTGCAGGAAACACCAAGTAGTAACGCTACCACAACAAGAATGTGTTGGGATGTGAGTGTGAGAGGACAGTGTGTGTGAGGCACAGAGACTGTGTATGTGTGTGTGTGTGAGAGACACACAGACAGATTGTGAGAGTCTGATGACTGCTGGGGAAGTCTATGAGAGACCGTGTGCTATCTCTTTAAGGCACTCACACCAGAAGGCTCAGACCATAGCAGCTGAGTTCTCCTGCTCCTGAGCCCCATTCCCCCTTCCTGGCTCTGTGGAGAAGGGGTACATGGGCAAGGAGGAGGGGGACACCCTGACATAAGACTCCCCTCCCCCACAGAGGGTCCCAGGAGCAGCTGGCCAGGTAAATTGTATGTTTTTCCTCAAAGACTGTTCTACTAATTATTTTGGGGATGGTCCATGGCCTGTGTTATACAGGAGATCAGTCTAGATGATACCAACGATCCCTTTGGGTCTTGGAATCTGTGAAAAGTGCTTGGGATGGTAAATTTTCATGACCATTTTGCAAGGCTTGTTTGAGTTTTACATGGGGCAGAAGAAATGCTCTCAGTACTGCTATTCAGTGTGAGCACTGAATACCTGTGATTGTCTCTTGATCCTGGTCCACTCGTTTTCGCTCCATTTCTACAACCTTTCTTTGAATGCCCCTATAGTGAATATCACTGAAGTCCTGCATGTTCTTTTTCACACGCTCTGTAATGGGGTCAGTAACCACAGGCGTGAAGCTACCTTTGTGTTTTTCAAAATCTTCATGGTATTTCACCTACAATTAAAAAAAAAAAAAAAGACACATCCATTTCTCTGTAGACTAGCTACTATTGGTATTTCTGCTTGCCCTGAATTAATAGCTAGTAACGATGTGCATTGGCATGTCTGACTTCTGAAAACCAAGAGACAGGGAAATCCCAAATATGTATCCCTTGTGGATTCCATAAGGGATAAACTCAGTTCAGCTTTTGCTATTTAAATATAGCAACCAGAATCCCATAGACATTATCCACAATGTGACAACTCTGATTGCTCAAGAACTGAGTTAAATTTTGATTACATCACTTGCCAACCTTCTAAAAAAAAGGAAGCCTTACAGTAGAGATGTGTCGCTGGGTCTCTCTCACACGCCTCATTTCGGGGGTATCCATTACATAGGCTGCTTTGCCTTGAACTTGTTTCCGGAAACTATCTGAATAGAGGACCTAACAAATGAGAAACAGGACGTGAATGTGGGTCACTACATCTGCCTCTGAATTCTCAGAGACACTTTGCACAGGCATGACGAGATCAGACAAAATGAATGAGGACATGCTGGCGAGAGCCTCTAGGCCACCACACTAGTTTAGTTATTGAGACACGGATAGCACTAGCTTTTGAGAGGCACAGTATAAGAACATGCCTCAAACTTTCTTTTCACTAAGTACCAGATTTTTTACGCTGATCTCTGAAGTCTTGTAAAGGCAAAATAGTGGTGAAAGCCTGATTAATTCTGTTAGATGAGTATGTAAAAAATTGCTGCCTTGGTAAACAAAGGCCAGAGCCAAACCTTAGACAGTATTTTGGGCCATATTCTGTTCTCATTTATTGACATGCAACTCATTGACTTCATGGAGTTATCAGTGAGTAGTGGAGAAAATAATTAGGCCCATCTTATCCTTCTAATATTCAGTTACATTGTGGGGAGGGAGGGACATTAGGATCTCAAATACTGTGTTGATGAGGGCCATATAGGTTCTGTGAAACTATCTGCATGCATAAGCATTTGCCAGGGGAGGACATGACAAGTCTCTGCTGTCTTGAGAAACAGCTTATGAGTGATGGGGGGTACTGCCTGTAGGAATGAATACATTTTATGTAGAATACAAGCTACTATCAAAAAATAGAAAATATCCATAATGCTGAAGAATGGCCATTAACAGCTCATACCATATACATTCTTTAAATACAGAAGATATTACCAGGAATTTAGGTGGTTAAATTTGTTATTTGAGGTCAAATCGTTATTTAAAATAAGGAATCCGATGAAAATAGAGAGCCAGTTAAAACAAGGAATGGTCAGCTCCAGGAATTAGAGTTATATTTTAGTATCATAACTTCAAAACTAGGTAAGGGAGTTAATATTTAGATGTTTTTAAGTTGAATGAGGAAAAGACTAAATGATTTATAATGTTAAAATGTTATTTTGTAACTTATTTATTTGTCCAAGCAAATACCGAGCTAATGTTTTCTTGATTTCGTTTAGCTCTCTCCATCTCTGGAGTGATAGGTGTCGGAGTTCCTTTTCCCATGTGCTCTTTGTACAATACCTATAGCACACAAAAAAAGTGTCCAAAAGTCAAAGACTAGACAATTGTTGATGAATCATGGTGTAAATGGTGTTATTGTTTAATCATACTCATCACTGCAGGGATATCAGGAAGTAAAGCAGTTAAAACGTTATCTGATTATGCAAAAAGTAAAACAATTTATTTCAAAAGAAAAAAAAAGGCAAGTTGAGAAAATTGGGGTAAAATTAGAAGCAGAAAAAGTTTTTGAAGCTTGTTATTTTTTTAATATAAGGATGTTCCTTTCAATACCAAGCTAATGTTTTCTTGATTCCGTTTGACTCTCTCCATCTCTGGAGTTACAGGTGTCGGCGTTGCTTTCCCTACATTTTCTTTGTACGCAACCTACAGGTTACAAAGAAGTATCCAAAAATCACAAAAAATGTACAAGTGAATTTTTTTAAACTATTACTTTTGTAATAGTAAAGTTTATTGTGTTAATAGGAAAAAAATCCCTCTGGAAAAAATATTTTAAAAGTTAATAAAATCAATGCTTGTCATTTTAAAAAGCCAATTCAAATTACATTTAAAAATGTGAGGAGAAAAAAAACTAGTCAGATTAAAGGTATTTTTTAAAAATGCACTGTCACATCACATTTTATTTTCTCAAGACAATACCGAGCTAATGTTTTCTTGATTGCGTTTGACTCTCTCCATCTCTGGAGTAACAGGTGTTGGGGTTGCTCGCCCCAAGTTTTCTTTGTATAATACCTACGGGATACAAAAGACGTATCCAGAAAAAACAAGTTACTTATCAAATTTAAAAAATCATGCCTTGTTATGGTACACAGCACTACATGAATGCCAAACAGGGAAAAGGATGTGTAAGAGCAAGAAAAAAAAAACTGGAAAAAAAGATTAAGAATGAAGTTTTCATATTAAAATAGAAGGGCTCTATCCAGCTGCAAATATTTATGGTACTGTAGGATGCACAAGCTCTGGGAAGTTGTCTGTGCCCTGGGCAGACCTAGTCAAGAAAGAGGTTGCTCCAGAAGACCTGAAAAATGAGTCCCTAACTCCCATGTACCACATCACTGTCTTCATGTATTATGCAAACCTTAAGATTAGGGATGGAGTAGGAATTGCTGTAGGAGGGGCAGTTGGTAAGATGGTCTTCAGTTCTCAATCACCTGAACTGGTAGTAATCTGAATCCCAACCCAAATGAGACTCCATTGACTGAACCTTCCCACTGCCAGAGTATGATCACTGGGTGTGGTTAGGGGTTTCCCCAGTGAAGACATCCCTTCTTACTACTTTCTCCACTAAATCACCATTTGGAAAGGATTCTTCTCTCTCTGTCTCTGTCTCGAAGCTGTCAGCCAGAGCTGTTTATTTCTCTGGCTGATTGACACCAGTCAGCCAAATTAAAAACCAACTCCAGGGGCAGATATTCTGTAAATCTCACTGCATCACTCCCAGGGCCCTGACTGCTGTATATGGCAATCTGAGACTTCATCCCTTAAAAGGGGCAGGTTGTTCAGTTGTGCAATTCCAGTTAAGGCAATGGAAACACTCCCACTGATTCTAATGGGAGCTGGCTCATGTGGTTCTCAATGTTTCCTAGATACTGTCAATTACTTCCAACTCCCACAGAGGTCTAGAGTATGTCATCAGGTCAGTTGCTAACTGGATTCAGTGGAATAATAGGGAGGAAGTGCTGCTGAGCTCATATAGGCCAGCAGCCACAGAGACTGTTAATATCTGGATAGAGCCTGACAGTCACAGAGCTGGGTTATAAAACAATCTTAAAATTTCAGGAGCAGACTGTTAACACTAAAGCTAGGTTTATTTTTAGAAGCAAAAAAAATAATTATGCAAACAGAGCCATATCTAATGTTTTAAGCTAAAAAAGCCTTTCTGAAATAAGTTAGTGTTATTTTATTAAAAGCTAGGAGCAAAGGGGAAAAAACTGTTTATTTTATAGGTACCGAGCTAATGTGTTCTTGATTGCGTTTGACTCTCTCCATCTCTGGAGTGACTGGTGTTGGGGTCGCTTTCCCCACGTGTTCTTTGTACAAAACCTACATGATACAAAGAAGTATCCAAAAATCATAAAAAGGCAATGACAATAAAAACAAGAGCTTCTGAATTATCACATTTAGAAGGGTTACTTTTGGGGCCCATTCCTGTTTCCAGTAAAATCAATAAGTGCTTTGTGATTGATATAATTGGCTGCAGGAATGGCTCCATTTAGGAATCAGCACTGCATGGAAGCAAAATAGCTTAGTAGAATAAGGAGTATGGAAGGGTTAAACAAAACCAAAACCAAAACAACACTGTTTATTGAAAAAAGAAATTCAATTAAATTGTTGCTCTAATAAAATCCTAGTACGAAAGGATTAAAGATGAGAGTCCGTAGCTTATTTATAAGTATAAAAGGTAGGAATTTTATGCCAAGAGGTGAATTCACATCCATTTTAAAGTTAGAAAGCATGGATTGTTAAAACCTCTAGTGTTAGGTTAAACAGGTCAGATCTTAAAAAGAGTGTTTTTCCTGCTAAAAATACCGAGCTAATGGTTTCTTGATTGCGTTTGACTCTCTCCATCTCTGGAGTGACTGGTGTTGGGGTAGCTTTCCCTACATTTTCTTTGTACAACACCTGTGAGACATAAGAAAGCAGCCACAGAAAGCAGCAATAAATAAAACTGTTGGTTTACAAGCTGGAACCCTAGGGCATGTTCTATTTTGTTGTAAGACTTCGGTGTTACATTTTTAAAAGAATGCATCTGGGGAAATACAGATTTAACATTGCTTTTTAACCACAAAACAATTCTTTGAACAACTATTGTGTTTTAACAAGACCACAAAAAAGCAGTAGTTGAGGCTGTTACGAAAATGGGTGATGGTAAAAAAAAAAATTAACATAGAAGTTTCAGAGAAAAGAAAGATTGAAAAGTGAAAAAGGACAAAAGTTCTCAAGATTAGAAATGTGGCATTAAAAATGTTTTAAAAAGCAACAACATCAAAACAAAAATAGGTTAAAATAGCGGGAGGTCAGTGTCATTTGTTTAAAAAGTTCATTTTGAAACAGAGTTAAAGGGAACTTTTTGCTCATCAGAAATACCGAGCTAAAGTTTTCTTGATTGCGTTTGACCCTCTCAGTCTCTGGAGTGACAGGGATGGGGGTTCCAGTCCCCAAGTTCTCTTTGTACAACACCTGTGTGGTAACGAAGCATCCAAAAAAAAAAATCAGAAAAGCAACAATTAATAAAGAGCCACATGTCGTCAGGTATTAAGTCTGATTGGTCTGATTCTACTTTTCTGTACTGGCTGAATGCATGAAAGTTTTGGCTATGCAAGGAGTATGGGTTCAAGACCAGATAATTCTAATGTCTTATTATGGAATATGTACTGAATCCATCAGAAAATGGTTTTCTTGGCAAACATGGATCAAAAACTTAATCTGATTACATAAGAAAGTTTTATGACTACCTCTCACTCTATCCTATTGAAGAGTTAGACCCATGTTCCTTGCATGGTGACTGCCAGATACAATAGAGATTTTTTAAAATATCCAACAGGAGAAAAGACAAAAAAGAGGTTCGAACAAGGAGTAAAGTTGGTTAACATTATTGAGGATCATACAAGTTAGGAAGGAGATTAAGTAACAGTCACTGTAAAATTGCAGTAAAATGATGGAAAGAGGATGGTCTTACTTGTATAAGTTAATTACATGAAAGGGATAGGGTGTGTGGGTTTGTTTTCATTATAAAGATTAAAATGTGAATTTTAAATGGAGTTAAAGGAAACTTTTGTTTTTTCAAAAATACCGAGCTAAAGTTTTCTTGATTGCGTTTGACCCTCTCCATCTCTGGAGTGACTGGTGTTGGGGTTCCTGTCCCCAAGTTCTCTTTGTACAACACCTGTGGGGTAACATGGAAATAGCCACACAATCAAAAAAAAAGAAAAAGAAAAAAAAAGCAAGCGTCAATAATATCCCATGTGGTGGCAGAAAGGGATAAATGTGAGGGATACAATTTTTTCACAGTGACCCTGAACTAAAAGCAAGACAAATTAATGAAATAAAAGCTGTAGAGTCAGTGTAATATACAATACATTGTAATCAGTTTTGATGGAAAGAGGGTTTTTTATATGTGGATCACGTGAAATATCTAGGTTTGAAGGCTATTTTAGAGGTTACAAATGTTGCTTAAAAAGGAATAAAGGGATTTTTCCTAAATAATGAAATAACATTTTCTTGATTGTATTTGACCTTGTGTTTCTGGAGAGAGAGACATTGATGTTCCTTCCCTAAATTCTCTTTGTATATAACATGTGCAATGAGGAGGAGTCCTCAAAAAAAAAAAAAATCAACGAAATGGTGGCAGAGGTAAGATTAAGGAACCTTGCTGCCTTCATCTGAAAAGGGCACAGGGATTAGATTATAAAGAGTGTATCTGGGAATGGTACTTAAGAAATACTTATTTAACATTGCGGCCTGACTGCATGTGAAATCTCTCTCTCTCTCTCTCTCTAAGAAATGCACCTATGCTGGCAATTTTGACCCATAGGACCAGAGCTTCAAATGAAGGTATGCCAGTTTACACAGATAAGGATTCAACTGAGAGTCTTTGCACCATGAGAAATAGGTAAGGATGGGGCAAAAGGCATCTGACATGACAGAAAAGAAGCAGTCTGCTCTAAATACTAACTAAATGCTTCTTTAGCCCTTGCAGAAATACTGAGACAGACTCTCAGCACTCTAAATTTGTGTAGTTACATTGAAATTATACAGATTTATATCAGCTGAGGTTTTGACCAAACATGTCTTAATTGATATGTGCATTAAACCAGAAAAAAAATCAAGAATTGAGGCAATTAAAAAAAAAAAGCCCCTTATTAAAAGAAAAGAAATAGATAGCAATGTTCAGGATTATCTAAACCATAAAACATGAAAAGGACTAAGATATCAATCACTGGAAACTGCAGAAAAAGATGAGGGAAAGGATGGTTTTATCAGTATAAGTTGATTACAGGGAAAGGATAGCAGTATAGTTATTCTGGTAAAGGTTAAAACATTTAAAAATGAGTTAAAGGAAACTTTTTTTCATTTGGTAAAATACCGAGCTAAAGTTTTCTTGATTGCGTTTGACTCTCTCAATCTCTGGTGTGACAGGTGTTGGAATTCCTGTCCCCAGGTTCTCTTTGTACAACACCTGTTGAGTAACAAGGACGTGTTAAAATTTTTTTTTTAAAGGTCAGTAATATTCCTCTTGATGAGGGTAAGTGTTGATCATAAGGCATACAATTTTTATGTCTACCAAATCCACTCTGCACAAAAAAAGCAGGAAGTGTTAATGAATAAGCCAGCTAAGATCCGTGTTATACAGGAATTGTGATCAATTCAGATAGAATTCTTTAGACTTGCAGAAATACCATGTCTTATTTTTTACTTGCACTACAGTGGGGGAAAAAAGGGACTGAGGCTAATCAAAAACCTAGTGCTATATTAAAAATTTAAAATAGTTCTAGTTTTTTAAAAGTTAAAAGAGGGATTTGGAAAATAGAGGGGTAGAAATGGTGGTTAGGAGTGCCTCAGAATTATATAACTCATGAAAAGTACAAAAAAGAAATAAGTAGCAATTACTGAAAATTGGAAAGAGAATGTTCTTATTTTTATAAGGTGATTAGAGGAAAGGAAAAGGGTGGAACTTTTATAAATGTTTAAAAGTTCATCTGAAATGGTGTTAAAGGTAGCTATTTTCTTTTTTTAAAATACCAAGCTAAAATTTTCTTGATTGCGTTTGACTCTCTCCATCTCTGGAGTTACAGCTGTTGGGGTCCCAGTCCCCAATCCCTCCTTGTACAACACCTGTGTGGCAACAAGGAAGTGTCAAAGAAAAAGAAGAAGCAAGTCAACAAATCTCCATTTAACATCATGTACATGTTAACCATCAAGAATCCAATTTTTCTATATCAGTCCTGATTCCCAAACTAGGAAAAGTTAAAGAGAAAATTAACTAATATTGATGATTATGCAGTATTTGTGACCTCAGCTATTGACCCACAATTCCCATTAATAAGAAATGCGTGGGGAAATATGAAGGCACAAGTGGGCCAGATTCTGATTTAATTTGCTTCATTGTAAATCTGGAGTGATTAAATTGATTTTAATGGATATCTCCAGACTTGTACCACTTTAAATGAGATCAGAGTAGCTTGTGGTAAGTACATGTATCAAAAAGTGTAACTATATTGTATTCTCCTAAGCAGCATAAGAATTGGAAGTCAGGACAGAATTTCAAAACTATGGTGTTTGAGTAGGTGTAAAATGAATTCAAACCTCCCCCCATATAAACAGGGACACAAAAAAGTTAATAATAAAAAAGCATCATGACATAAAATTCATGAATTGTAGATGGCAATTCAAATGTAATGTATTAGGACCAGAAGAGTTTATCCCAGGGGATTGTGAGCACTATAATAAATCTTCATTATGTATGTAATTCTCTTCCTCTCTGGAACGACAGCAATGCTGCCCCGAGTCTGCTTACAAAGACCTGCAGGATACAAGAAAAGCATCCAACATGGCAACAACGAAAGACATGTCTTGCTCTAATTACATTCTATTGCTTTAAAGAAAGGTTAGGTTTTATTTTACATTTGCACTGCACTAACATGGTGATGCCAAAGGCTGTTAGAAACATCTACTATGTTATTGAGGAAGAGGATGGGAATCCACTCTGAACATCACATGTTTTTCAGTGAGGGAAATGTGGTAGGGTAAATATGATTAAAAATTCACAGTAGGAGCTATTTATAACTAAGTTAGACTGGGATGGAAAATTAAAATACTGTACTAGGACAGTGATAGGTTTAGTGGTTGAGTTTTAAAAAAAAAAGGGCTGTGATTCAAAGCCCTATGCAGGGTTAAAGGAAGAAATTTAATATGGAGGAGTTAACAGAGGAGTTAACGGGATTGTTGTTTTCTTTTGGAAATACCGAGCTAACGATCTCTTGATTGCGTTTGACTCTCTCCATCTCTGGAGTGACAGGTGTTGGGATCCCAGTCCCCAAGTCCTCCTTGTACAACACCTGTGAGGTACAAGAAAGTATCCAAAAAAGTACTCAAACCAGGCGAGGTTATTAAGTCTGGCTATGTGGTGAACAGTGTTTAGTAATAGTATTGACTATTCCACACTTCTAGAGGTAAATACTAAAGGCAAATGCATGGTGGTTGATTATTCCATAAATACTCACAAGCTGCTGAGTTAAAATTAAAAAAAACATGCAGAGGAAAAATGCCTTGGTAATTTCACTGCTGACCTCAGGGTGGGTGTTTGTTTGTTTGTATGCATATAAAATTGTAAATCACTCAAAAGGTTAAAAACACAATGGAAATGGCAGGAGATGAGTTAAATATTTAATGTTGGTAGTTCTCTTCTAAATAATTGAAGAAACAAAGAATGGTTGTTAGGATGTTATTGTGAAAGGATGAGTTGCTTTATTTCTTTGAAAAATACCGTGCTAATGTGTTCTTGATTGCGTCTGACTCTTTCTATCTCTGGAGTCATAGGTGTTGGGATTCCTGTCCCGAGGTCCTCTTTGTACAACACCTGCAGAAAGAACATAAGCACCCACAGAAGCAATGAGAACACTGCTCACTTTTCACAGAAACCTAACTGAAGCTGGATATGTAGTTTGTTTGGATTACATGTAAATATGTGCACATTTTATTTTGGCTGCAGGTCTGTGTTTTTAAGGCCCTGGTTCAACAAGATAGTTGGCCAGGCATCTAATTTTAAGTACATGAACATACTGAAGTCAATGGGATTGTCCACTTAAAGTTACACACATGCTTAAATACATAGCTGATTTGGGGTCTAAAACTGTTGCAGTTCTTCAAAAAAACCACATTAATTTGGTTTTGAAAATTCCCGTGAGCTACTTTTCCTGTAATTAACGTTTTCAGAGATAGATATTTTATGTTATAGTGTCAACATATAGCTAAAATTCTTAGAGGTCTGTGTAGTACATTTTGAAAGCACCGTATAGAGACTTAGCAATGTGGCTCCACTTCACATGAAGTCCCCTTTCAAGATTTACCCTATCACTGTGTCTTAACTATTAATAATACTCAAGTGCCTCTATTTTGCTTTAGTTTTCTGATGAGAAGGCACATCTGAATTTCAGCTCTCATACAGTTAGATTCATCTTCATTTGTAATTATTTGACCAAATAATTGCTTGCATTTTCATGAAAGAAAATTGCATACAAAATGCTTCATTCTAAAGTCTGATCATAAGAACCAGAACTACAATTATGTTAGAGATGTAACTTGTAAATCACTAAAATGGATGTACATACTGCATTATATGACTTCAGTATGCCACCAGAACCAAAAAATGGTTAGAATATATGGTAAATAAGGCATTCAAAGCATGAGATGAGGTAAATCCAAGGTTAGCAAACACCAGTGTAGTTTGAAAATATAACCAGATTATGCAAAACTGAACTGTAAAAAACCAATTAGTATCAGAAGGCGCTCAGAGGGAAAAGGTGGGACAGAGGACAGGAAAGGGAAATTTATTACTTAAAGGTTACTTACACTCACTTATAAGGACTTTGCCATCACTCAAGAGAATTCTTTTACAGTGAATAACTGTGGTACCAAGGACCACATCTGCTCATGAGTCTACTTGCAACACTCTCACTGAAGTTAAGAGGAATGTCACCTAAAAATCAGTGAATTTTTAACAACAGAGTAACAAAGAAGGCCAAGATGCTGTTTATACTCAGAACTGTAACTGGATTTTGTGACAATTAATATAGCTCCAGATACTTTTAGTGAGATTTCCTCCAACCATTCACAACACTGCAGAATTGTTTAAGAAACTACCTGACCATTTTTTTGTTCTTAACCACATATGTAGCATTAAATCAGCTAAGTGGCTGAGTTTATCAAGCTCCAAGCTTGAGTAGTGAAGAAAATTGAATTCTAGTGCCCTGCTGGTGCTCATCATAAAGATTGAGAGGTTCAGTCTCCTTTCAACAGGCAACAGCCATTAATGCTAATGGAGGCTAAAGCTTGAGCTCTGCAAAGGGCATAAACCTCTCTGAGAGTCCTAGTTGGAAACAACAGTATTTATTAGAAAGGAAAGGAGGACTATTTAGTAATGCAAGCATAGTGTTATGACTGTGCAAGTCACACAGATGAGTGCAGAAAATATCAGCCACTACCGAGCTGATGTGCTTCTGTGTCTCCTTCACACGTTTCACTTCGGGAAGATCAGAAATTGGAATTCCTTTTCCAATACTTTCCTTATATTTAATCTGCAAAATCACATACATTCAAAAACCAAAAATACTTAAAGCTCATTAAACATAAGCATATAGTATCCAATTACATGATAGAACAAAGAAACAGATCATTTAAAACTTATTGAAACTTAAAGCATTACATACACCATGTGGAAGGACAGTCTTCAATGAAGATTCTGCCAAAACTGATCTGCATTATCAGGCTATTTTAAGCCATCTCAGTGTGTCCAGGGGCGTGCCTGGAGCGGCAAGCCGCGGGGGGTGCTCTGCCGGCACCACGGAAGGCAGCCTGCCTGCCATGCTTGGGGCTTGGGGTGGCAAAATTCCTAGAGCCGCCCCTGAGCGTGTCTAAAGGTAAACAGGTTGCATACAATGCAATGGGAATTGAAGCCTATGCCCTGAATGTCTCCCATTCATTGTGATTAAAAATAACTATGACCAGCATGCATTCACCCTAACCCTATGGCAGCAGATACATTTTCAAAATGTATTTGAATAGTCTGATCTTTTCAAGATAAACAAGATATTATGTATGATATTAACCACTTACAGCTTTACTGATGATAATCAAGAGACTTCAGACTGAAAATAATTGTTATACACGTTATACTATAAATTAGAGAAAAGGCTAGGACATACAGTGGGTTCAGACATGGATCCTTCACCTCTGGGGACCTGTTTTTGCCATAAGTAAGGTGACCTTGGTCATCTTTAAACAAGCGTATTCAATAAAGTTCAGTTGTCCATAAAGAAATCTCTCTTCCCTTCATAGGGAGACATCTCCTTCTGAGACCTGGATTTCAATAAATTCTAATGTAATAGACAGGAGCAGAGGGTTTGTCTAGGGCACAGATGATGAATCTTTTGGCTCTCAAGTCTTTAAAAAAGCCAGAGGTGCCATGGCATCAAAAACCAATCAACCAATAATTGAACCCAGAGTAAAGAGGCTGAAGATCTTAGCTTCTTAAAGTAAAACGTTCAAACCTGAGCCCAAGATTTGGGCATCCAACTTGAGACACCTCAGGAGGGCATGGTATTTTGAAAGTGCTGATCACATGATTGCTAAAATTTGGGCCTAATTTGAGATGCATCACTTAGGCACCAAAAAAATGAATTGTCAAAATTGCTAGTCACTTGAAAATCTTAGCCTAAGTGCCTAAAGTTAGGCACCTAAATCCATATTTAGCTTCCCAAACCGATTTAGCCTGATTTCCAAAGATTTTGAGAACTTGCAGATCCCATTCATTTCAATAGGACCAGGGATGTCTCTGCACTTTTGACCAATACAGCCATCCAGTTTAAAAGCAGGTATCTACTTTTAAAGCATTCCAGTCCTTTACACAGTAAAGCTGTAAGCAGAGGCAATCTCAGCTATAGTTTAAGCTACCATTAATAGCTCAGTTTTATAATACTGTGGACTGAAATTGATTTTTAACATAAATCTAAATATACTGAACAGATCTGTAACCTTGCTACTTGCTTTCTATATGAATGTAGGTGTTCAAGTTTTGGATTTATGAAACATATACTATCCAACATGGGTGAGGCTGCATACAAGAGCCTATTTTTAAAAAAATCGGTTTTGTCTCCTTTTTTTTTTTTTTTTTTACAAGGTGCAAAAACAACTTTCTCCCAAACAAATTTCTCCCACCATCATCAAGCAAACATTTGAATAGAGGCAAGCTTTAGTATCCCTTGCCGTAATATGACATCAGCATTCAAAGCATAAACTATATGGAGGCTAAATACTTAAAATTGCATTTGCCAACATGCAAAAATAAATCCTTATTCATACTTTAGAATAGTAAAACTTTTATGTCAAGTAAACTTGATGTAAAAATGTGTTAAATTAAGTGTTTGGGGAGAGACTATAATTAGAATGAGAGCTTCCATGTTTTAGAAAAGGATTATAATTAGCATATTGTTAATCATTAGAAAGATTTTCCTAGTAAGAACTACCACAAAGATTGAAGAAAATAAAACTTTTAAAAGCTTGTTAGGAAACTATTTTTTGACAAATAGTAGTAGGCAAAGGCTCTAAGATAACCCTTAATTTCATAAGTAATTCCAAAACTGCTGTTAGCACTGGATAAGGAAATGAGTGAGGAAGAGGAAACTATTTGACTTGTATTAGCATTTAGCATTAGCATTAGAGTGTTAGAAATCCATTGTTTTGTACCGTGCTAATCGCGTCCTGGGTTCGTTTAATTCTCTGCATCTCAGGTGTCTTTTCAATAGCTGTTCCTGTTCCAATATCTTCTTTATATAAAATCTTAAAATTCAGAACCAAGACAACAAAGTTAAGCACAGAAAACACAATATTGTCCCTCCTAGAGAGTGACTACAAAACATCTGAAAGTGAGTGGACCAAACTAATATACAAAGGTACAGACTCAGAGCCAATTCTGAGCTCTCTCTGTAACGGGGGCAAAATAAGGTCAGTAAAGTTTATTCTGCCTACCTTTAAGTGTCCCTCCTACTACAAGCAGTGACCCTTGTGGAAAAAAAGGGTTTGGATCATTTTTATTTGCAGTAGCACATTTTATGGATAATAGTATTCCGTTTTGTAGCATTTAGTTTTAGACTGAAATGTATCACTCTCCAGAGTTTGGAAAGACTTCTGTTGTTAAATGTGCAATGTGAACATGACACGAGGGAAATACTTAACTCCTTAAGATAAATCATGTGAGATGTGGAACAAATCAGGACAGACATAGCTCATTTACTGTTAAAAGATGACATCTGCATCACATCAGGATTGTTATACTTCGGGCTGACAGCACTAGATGGCCACATAACAAAAGAAGGGTGAACACTAATAATAGCGCACATGCGATGGCTTAACTCTCAAAACAGAAAGTGAGTGAGAAGTTTGGGCAAGCAGCAACAGATCTGAGAGGTAGTAAAAGTCAGCTAACTATAATAAGTGTAAAATTGGTATGAAACACTAAAGATCTGATGCTGTAAATTCTCGTGCACATGCTTAATTTGAAGTATAAGTAGCTCCACTGAAGTCAGTAAGGCTACACATGGATATAAGTGCATACAAGAAAAGGTCTAAAAAGTGTTTTTAAAATATTAAAATTGATTATTTGAGTTAGCATTGCAAATGTGTGCAATAAATATACCGAGCTGAAATTCTTTTGGTTTTCTTTAACACGCAGAATTTCTGGTGTATCTTGTACTACTGTAACTTTTCCTTTACTGTTCATTACATCCAACTGGTACTGAAGCTATTAAAAAAAAAGAAAAGAAAAATGTGATTGGTATATCAATTCTAGTCCATAAGAGTTTACTCTTGTCTTTTTAAAGGCTCTTTTTTAAAGATAGAAAAGAAAAGATTTGTCAAGGATATATTCTGAGGAGACATTTAAACATCATCACATGTGGTAGGATTTTTTATAATCCATGAATGTAAAAGATACTCTCCTGGGTTGCAGCTAATCAGAATAAAATTAGTTATAGAGACTTAAAATAAAATAAAAAAATTCTAGAAAGGTGACTACTGAGAACTAGGGAAAAAATCACACCAATGAAAAATAACGCCGTCCACTCAGCTCAGTGGGTGGAAAACTTAATAATACCAGCAGTGAGAGGGACAGCCCCAAGAAACAGGAGGGTGTGAATGCTAGAGGAACGCAGGGGTGATCTGTCTTCCTCGGGAGAGGGGTTCTCTTCCTTCTTTTGGCCAGCCAGAGGCAGCTGGGAGTTGATTGCTTTGCTCCTCAATTCTGTTTTAAATTTAAATTTTTGCCCACGTCTTCAGGGGTATGGCCGTGGTTCTTGGCCCAATCAGAACACAGCTGTGGCCCATGTGACAGCCTCAGGGCCACACAGGTAGTATAGCTATATTATGTGGATGCAGTCCACATAACACATGGAGAGCTGCATATGTGGCCACAATGGTAAACATGTTGAGAACCACTGAGGTGTGGCTACACTGTAGCTCAGAGTGAACACCCCAGCCCAGGTAGAGAGACTCAGGCTAGCAGGACTCAAGCTAGTGTGCTAAAAACAGCAGTGTGATCATTATGGCTCTGGGAGAGACTTGGACTAGCCATCCGAGTTCAGACCCAGGGTGCTGGATGGGCTTAAGAGCCCAAGCTGCTGCCCAAACAGCATCCATACTGCTATTTTTAGCACACTAGATCAAGCCTGCTAGCACAAGTCTGCCTCCCTGGGCTGAGAGGCTTGCTTCCAGCTGCAGTGTAGACATACCCTAGGACCCTCTTGCTTTATTTATGCAGCCACACCTTCCTTCCTTGCATTTGTAGTATAGGAACTGTGGTTTTTAGGATGCTGTGGGAAGGGCCGTTCTTAGGATTTATGGGGCCCTATGCAGTATTATTAAACTGGTGCCCCTATGCCCAATGGCAGCCCAGGCCTGTATGTGTATTTTAGATAAGGGTGGTCTTTTGAAGGATTTATTCAAAAAACTATACATCTGAAGATCCAAGCATTTAAGGCTAAAGACGAATACACTGATTGTGCACTTAAAAATCTGTGCAAGGATTTTTTAGAGATGTGATTTTATAATCTTCAGCAACACACTAATGAAATATTTTAAAGCAAATCTTAAACTAAGGTCTTATAGACTAACGTGTTCTGAGTAAATATTACAGTAATGCACAACTGCTTTTATCAGTAAATTCAGAAACGGAGGCCTTGTCTACACTGCCACTTTACAGCACTAAAACTTTCTCGCTCAGGGGTGTGAAAATCACTCCTCTGAGTTATGTAAGTTTCAGCACAGTAAAGTGGAAGTGTAGACAGTGCACCAGCACTGGGAGCTAGCTACTCCCCTTGTGGGGGTGGTGTTACAGTGCTGGGCTCTCTCCCAGCGCTAGTGCCGCAACTACACAGCAAGGTTATTTTAGGGTGGGTCACAGTATTGCCACCCTTACTTCTGCACTGACTTCAGAGCTGGGTGGCCAGAGACTGACAGCTGTTGGCCAGGCGCCCAACTCTGAAGGCAGGGCCCTCCAGCACCAACACAGAAGTAAGGGTAACAGTCCCGCAATGCCCCCTACAATAACCTTGCAACCTCCCCTCCCCCACAACTCCTTTTTGGGTCAGGACCCCTACAATTACAATACTGTGAAATTTAAGATTTAAATAGCTGAAATCAAGAAATTTAAAATTTTTAAAATCCTATGAGCCTGAAATTGACTAAAATGGACTGTGAATTTGGTAGGGCCATAAGGATAAGGGGTCTTAAAACAGGAACAAGCTAATTAAATGGGAAATGTTCTCTGTTCTCTGACAATAAACAATGGCTTGGTACGTATACGTACAGTGCTAAAGTTCTTTTGATTCTCACGGACTCTCAGTATTTCAGGTGTGTCTACAACAGCCAGGTAGTGTGACATGGTCCTTCCTGCATCTTCCTTATATTTTTTCTGTTAAATCAATTTTTAAAAAAAATAGTTTTCTGTTAAAGATAATTAAAATATAGTATAGCATTATTTATTGCTGATTAATGCAAGTTTAAACAGCAGCGAGCAATTCAGTGGATGATACAAACACATAAAATAATCTTTATGCAGGATTTTTTTTTTAAATGTTGACTGACGTTAATGTCGGTCAGAGATGCTAGTCTGACAGCTCTTTGGTAGCATATGTCCAGCATTCTCTCCTGAATTTTGTTACAGCCAGTTAGTTTAATTCACTTTAAAACAAAATCTGCTCTGAATTAGTATCTGTTAATGATCAAGTAAGGGAGAGACTCACTGAGAATGAACAACAACCATGACTCTTTAAATCTCATTACCTGGCTTGAAAGGTTCTTGACCTGCTGGGCATGAATGATCTCTGGAGTATCGATAACAGAGGTGTAATTGGCTTTATCCATTTCTGCCAAATGCTTATATTTAATCTGTTGGAAAACATTTTGGTTAGGGACCCTCAATCATATCTATGACCACTGTCTTCTCTCATCTACCCAGAAAATACGCTTCATAAGATTTCTTTTTATAAAGTCATCAGGTTTTATGTCTGTACTATTCACACTCACCTGACTGGCAATGTCAGTGGCATTCTTTGCCCTCATATAGTCTGGTGTTTCCAAAGCCAGGTCTGTCAGACCTCTTCCTTTGATTTCAAGCTCCAGAGCTTTCTTGTACTCTTTCTATGGGTGAAGATAATAATTTGAAAAAAATATATATGTAGAATGGGATGGTTCTGGCAACTTTAACTAGAGTCTCATTACAAAATAGTTCCATCATCTAGAAATGGCATATGACAATCATACACCCAAAACCACAAAATTAAATTAAAATATACTAACTCATGACAGTTTATTTTCCATAAAAACTATATAAATGCTCAGGACAACACAATACAGCAGTAAATGGACAAATGTCATGAGCCAGGTTTATTTCAAGGTTGTGCTGACGGTGGCATCATAAACCTTGAAACAAGGTCTCAGGGCAGAAATTCCCTAGGAAACCCGGTTGTGGAAAGTAGGGACCAGCCACTTGTGCTGGGAGGTGGGCAATCAGACGCTAGTGCTGTCTGAAAAATGTACGATAGCGGCTTCAGAACCTCTAGAATTAATGTTGCCCCCCAATGGTAACTATGTGAAGCATAATACCAGAAACACTAGGGTGAATCTTCCCTGGGGTTCAAAGGATTTATTTGGTGCAAGTCAGTGTAACTTACACCAGAAACTTTGCTACATTTGGCCCATTACCAGTTGTAATATAAATTATGGTAATAAAATAAACTTTAACAGCACAAATTTGCTGCAGCATCAATACAGATATATTACAAATTCAAATATCCCCTTTGCCAGTTATCAGGTAGATTTAATTTGTAGTATTGCATTGACATACCATAATAATTATAATAATAAATAATAATAATAATAATTTGTATTTGGAAGTCTCCTTTTATCCAGTGGTGGTGAAGCCTTTAGAAACATGAGTAAACCTAGCTACTCCTGTGAAAGCAGTTACTTGAAATACCTTTATTACAGATATGCAGTGTACTTAAAGTGATTTGCACAAGGTCACACAGAAAGTCAGTTGCAGAGTCATGAACAGTGCCCCGCAAGTGCTGGCTCCCATTCTCCAGCTCACTGGAACACTCTTCCCTTCCAAAGGCCATGTCTAGCAACATTTGTCATTCTTTGTTAAAGTCACCTTGTGCATTAATGATGTGGAATGGTTCTAGTTCCAGACAGGCCTTATTCCAGCTAGCTATTTGACTTACCTCATTTAGGATATGAGTTGCATTCTTTGCTCTTAACATGTCTGGAGTCTCCTCCAAGAGTGTCATACCTTTACCTCTGACACCTTCCTCTAGATCCCTCCTGTATTCTTTCTATAGGAAGAAAAAAAGAAGGGGAAACTGCAAACATCGTTCCGCTACTCTGATGTAAAGAAAAAATTAGGCTGAACAGGGTTTTTGTTTGTTTGTTTTGTTTTAAGTAACAAAGAATATTGTTTGGAATTATACATTCTCTAAAGACAGAGATCAGAACTCAATCTAAACTCTTATGGATGCACACACACAGGAACAATTATGCTGATGTAAAGGGACACAATAAATGTGAATACAGTTACCAATTAATGGAATTAACATACGCAACAAATTACATCATGGTACAAAGACATCTGAAAATATACTTGACATACATGAGTAAGCAGTGAGGGAATATACTAGTGAGGTTAATTAGTGGAATTATTTGGCTCAATAGAGGAAGTAAATGCAGAGTAGCTGCTACCTCGCTTGCTATTTTGGTTGCATATTTGACATGTAAGAAAGATGGTGTAATCTCCAGGCCAGCAAGGTTTCTGCCTTTAATGGACTCTTCATAGTCCTTCTTATATTCTTTCTAGTATGAGGAGAAAGGAGGAGAAAAAAGCAAATATTTATTACTTTTTTTCATATTGCTTCAAAATAAATGGACCTGAACAAAAGAGCAACTTCTAATTATCTCCATTGATTTCAGTGTCATCATCTCCAGGAAGATGCTCATATAAATGTTAGTCTCTAAGGTGCCAAAAGTACTCCTGTTTTATCTCCAGGAAGGTAACTATGGGCATAACCCTGCTCCCACTGAAGTCTATGAAACAGCTTTCATTGGCTTCAATGGAAGCTGGAGCTGACTCTATATTAGAAGTGTTTCTAATTGTCTGTGTATGGCAAGAAGGTCAAACAATCCATGGAAGCACCCAAACAGCATGACTGACCACCTTATACAAGTGTGTTTCAACATGTATAAAAGTTTCTCAGTGTGACAAAACAATATCAAAACTTAAGGCTGATAAGAAATAACTGCTTGAAAGGATAGAATGACAGGGCAATGAAAAATACTGTGACATCAGAGACAAACAGCAATTAAACAGAGTTGCTGAAAAATATAGGTCTCCAATAAGAATGATATCCTGAGCACTTACATTTACAGTTTGAAAAGTCTTCCCATAGACTGTGATAACTCACGTAATACATTCTGCTGCAAGACCTTCAGTGAAATGGTGATCTCACACTGTATTTCTCCCATAGACGCAAAGCTATTGGTCAAGTATGGCCTACTTTATTACAGTTTGTTGAGGTAGGTAGAGTGTCAGAGGTACATCCTTTATAGTTACACACCGCAATCCCTTGAATTAACATGTATGATTCCATTGGTAATGCAGGTATAATGGAACTTACATTACAATGTAATTATAGTTTACAGGGCACACCACCATTCAAGGTTTACCTCCAACCATTTTCAGTTCACTGTGAAAACATAGCAATGAAACAGCTGTATACAAAAGTGTCCTAAATCTTACTGTACTGAGTTCACTGATGAAGCATCTTACCTCACTCTGCATGTGCTGAGATTCCTTAGCAGTGATATATGTTGGAGTTTCAAAGTCCAGCATGGCTTTTCCTTTTTCCTTTTCATACTTCTCCTTGTATTTCACCTGACAACAGGAGACCCAAGTTAGGCTCTGAATTACCAGAGAAGCAGCTGCTATACCAGCTCATGGACCTATAAGCATCTATTTCGTTCAGTCAATGGACTTCCATTAGAAAATGAACTGCAATCTCTGACTCTCTCACTGAAATGCACAGGGCTCCTAACCACTGCCATCACAGGTTAAAGACATGGAAGGGACAGACTTGCTATTGTGTCAAAAACATGCATACATATAGTGAGTGTTCAATAGGAATAGATGTGTAAATGTTTTTACCTGACTTCTGTGTTGCTGCTTGTATAGTTTGCATAAAGCAGATTGGCACAGGGCTCATTCTGTATCAGAGAGCCCTCTAGGGGTAATTGCAGTGACTGTTTGGTATTGAAAGTAAATGGATGAATGAGAAACACTTGACCAACTTACTTGACTCTGTAGTTCTGTAGCCTCCTTTAGATGAAGCTGTTCAAGGTTATCTGGCACCACATGGTAGTGACCCTTACTCTTCTCATATTGCTTCTTGTACTGGTACTGAAGGGAAGGCATCAAGTACCACCTCAATAAAAACCTGATCAAAACTAAAGCAAACACTTCAACGGCACATCAAATAGCAATTAGAAATCTAACAACACGAGGGAGGTGGGGGGAAAGCAACCCCCAAATAGATTTATTTCTAAAGATTTGGAACGGACAGTTGTCCTTTCTGATAATCTCAAAATGGATCAAGATTTTATTTTACACCAGGAAAAGAAAAGAAATGGGGTTATGTCATGTAATAATGACTGATCTTTTATATCATTCTGAAGTGCTATATTAGACATAGCCTCATTATGTGATACTACAGCAGGGTGATAATAAACACAAAAATCCCATTAAAACAGTAAAAAAGAAAGTCACAAATAATAATAAATAGGAAAGAATTGCAAAGAAAAAAAAAGAGGAGAAAATGGAAAAGAAACCTGGTATATGTTAGTGAGATATGATCAGTCGAAAATGGTTAGAGGTTTTAAAATGGTAGCAGTTCTACATGTACAGATTTCAGTGTCCAAAGGCTGGATGTATTAATGTTGCTAGTTGACTAGGTAATAATCATTAGGTAGGAGAGGAAGAGTTCATTACCAGGTGATGTCCTCGGAACAGTAAAGGAGGGAACTGTTATAGAAATTGTTAGCAGAGGTCAATACAGAATGGGAACAGAAATCAAATAGATCTCGGGTTAGTTAATGAGCTTACAGCACTGGAGAGTTGACTTGTACTCAGGACATGGTTCATTATCAGCGATTCTGACATGTCTGTCACAGGTTTGTGAAGTTTCTTTAGATCTGCCTTATATTTAACCTACAGGAATGAAATACCAAACAACATCAGGAAAGAAGACTGTAAATAAAGCTTTTAACATATAATGTATTAGTAACACAAAGTAAGACTCTGCTAGTCAAAGTCAAAATTTTTAAAACCCCCTGGAAAATGCAAAAGATTGTCATGAGTAGGCATACCTCACTAGCAATGTTGTGAGCATCTTTCAAGGTCTTGTAGATCTTGGCCTCCTTCAAGTCATACTTCGGCCTCTTACCCTTCTCCTTGTCAAAATTTGCTTTATACTTCAACTAATGGAAAACAACAAAGCATTTCAATTATTCCTGAACGTTAGCCTGTCCTGTGCCAGAGACTGAAGAAGTCCACATTCACAAAGAGTCTGATGGCAAACAGAGGATCAAAAAATGCAATAATTTTAAGACATCCACTGGAATAAGAGATCTTCTAGAGATCACCTGATATGGGAAAGAAAATGCACATTCTGTTTTTACAAGACACCATTCATAGCTTTCATTCAATGCACAGGTTTTAGCTCCTCACATGCAGATAAGGGAAGTTTTTTTTAAAAAAAAAAGTTGACAAAAGAATAACTAAATAAGATAGGCCAATGTTCATATCGGTGAGAGCTGTGCAGGCATGTATGACTGCAGAATCCGACCCAAAGGGATCAACTGGCAATTGTACAAAGAGTGGTTAGAGAAGCTTAATATGTGTATCTTAGAAAAGAGGGAGATACGAAAACTACCAAAATACTCAAGAGGTAGTAGCATAAATGAGGCAGCAGAAATATTTTCAGGTGCATAATGAAGATACAACAATTTATCTTAACCAAAAAGAGATGATACGCACAAAAAGGAAGAGTGGTCACATCTTCAGAAAGGGTAAATTTAAACTAATCACTAGGAACTGGAGTGCACAACAGGCTAAGCAGGATCCCTAGACCCACCCTGAATTAAGGAGGAGGCTCAGGTTAAACCATAACCATGAACATCAGTGAATGCCCATGAAAGTTCAGCAGACATAAGGTGAAATCCTGGCCCTGTTTAAATCAATGGGAATTTTGCCACTGACTTTAATGCGACCAAAATGTCACATATGGTGATCTGCTCTCTCTCACTGGCTCTAGGTTTAGACGCAGATGACTATTTCCTGTGGACCTACAGGGGATAACCACTGTTCCCAATATCTACAAATATGCAGGACAGGAACCCTTGCACTCCAGTTAGGGACACATTTTGAACAGGAAAGTCATTTTGCCATTGTGGGTTGCTGAGGTACTTTCAGCAGAGTTCTTAAAGTGTACATGAGCTCTTGCAATTAGGACCAAATTCTGATCCACTGAAGTCGAAACTCCAACTAGTTGGCTCTCAAGAGTTTAGGGTTACATTCGGACTTTTACAATCAGAGCCCACATTGTAGGTGTGGGTAGGTGTGTGGCCATTCTAAGTAAGCTGCAGCCAGCAGAGATATTTTATGTGCTGCCCCTTGCTGATCCACAGGTGGGTGTGGAAAGGCGGTGAGGCAATGACACCTCCTTTCCCTAACCCACAGACAAATCCTGCCTGAGGGTAAGAGACTGTGGCAAGTGAGGCAGGGACAGGAGGCCCTTTCCAGCACTAGCCATCAATAATTCTCCAGTAAAAATAAATCCACAAGTGCTATTTATACAAATAACCAAATGAAACAAGTCATCTACAGAAGAGATGATGGACACAACTGATGAAAGGAATGGATCATGCTGGGAATGATACCTATGCTTTAAACACATTTACAGAAATAGTAGCATACAGTTCCATATTAGTAAACGCAAAAGGTGCTTCAATGCATAGATAAATCACATTCCACTTATTCTTGGCTTTTAAATTCTTTAGCATAATTTATCCATACAGTCTCATGCTCTAGACCAGCTCTATACCTGCTGTAAGAAAACAAAGAACATCAATATTTGTTGCCATTCAAGAGCAACACTCAGTGTCTGATTCTGATATCACAATGGTGTAAATGCACTAAAGTCCACGGAGACACACTGGTGTAATAATCAGAATCAGGCCCATATGTCAAAGTAGAGTAGTTCACTTTTGCTGAACTCATAAGAAACGAAATGATCACAGAGGGGGGAAACTAAACATAGCTCCAAACTAAAAATAATTACAACAGACACACAGAGAAAACAAAAAAGAGTGAATGGTTAGAGAACAAAATGGATACATGTCTTGTAAAAGTAGGATAACAAGATGGGTGAGATGCTGCTTTTCTAACAGGAAATGCCCAGAAAAGTAAACACGACAAAGAAGACAACAACGGAGACATGCCACATCAGTTTCAAGAGTCAAAGAACTTGGTTTTTTTCAAGATGAAAATCAAGCCAGCTAAAAAAGTTACTCAAAGACTAAGGGAAGGTCTGGTCTTAACTTAAAAACAGAACTGAAGCTAAAACACATAAAAAGGAGTGCTGTTCATTACTCATGAGTTATGCTGCTTTTCTTCTTTCCCTTGTAAAGTCTGCTTTTATGGAGCAAGTGTGGGCTTAATAGGCACCCAACTCCAAGGAAAGATTCTTATTACCTGACACATATAGTAGGTGATATTTAGACATGCTGCAGTTGCATGCATTAATCACATGTAGACATGAAAAACAGTAAAACCCCTTTTTTCCTTTGGAAATATTTGAGTAAAATAGGATCTGTGCACTGTCATTTCACACCCTGTGACAAAGCCATAATACCCATGATTTCTGAGGTGGGAAGGCATATTAGAAAATATGTGCCCTGAAATAATTGCAATCAGAATTTATTTTGCCAGAGGTTTGGGGCCAAATTTACAGAAATACACTGGCTGCATTGTACCTCTCTGACACCATGAAGTTAAGTGAATGGGTGAACCTCATCCACAGTGTATTATGTGTGTTGAAAATGACATACATCATCACTGCATTCCTGACAATGGGACAATACTTTGGCTGGTGTAAACTGGCACAATTCCATTGACTTCCTATGACCCTGATCCTCAGGTGGGGCCAACAACAGGTCTGGAGTACAGATCCTGTGGCCAGCAACTGAATAATCTCTCTTGGTTTCCAATGAAATAGGAGGAGCACATTACAGAGATTTACATAAACCCTCTTCTGACCAGATCAGTGCAGAAGGAAACAATCTGACCTCAATGAATGATCTGTAGCATGGCAGAGGATCTCATTGACTGAGCCAGAGCACATGGGAGCAGGTATCAGGGTTTCCTATTGTTTTTCTGATTACTATAAAAACAGTAAAGGAATGTCTTTTTTAAAATCTCCATTAAGGCAATGGACTCCACACTGTTTTCATTGACCATTATGATTAGGTAGAGAAGTATGTACAAACTGCTAGTGACCTAAAGTAACACAAATACATGCTGCAAAATCTACATGCATGAGGGATTAAGACTTCTTTGCTTTTGCAGTTCAGTATCAGATCCTTAACTCCATCTCAGTGTGAGTTTGTATCTTTCAGTCTAAGCACTGTCATCTAAAGGCACATATCTTCCCATTTCCTATGTTGTCTTCAAGAGACCAAGATCCCACCAAATTCAGCTTATATAGCTGCATTTTTTCAATTTAAATCTTAAGAGCAGAATTCCAGGCTCGGCTGTGTGTGTTGGAGACATCCACTAAAATCACTGGAAGCTGCACGAAAGGCAAGGGTAGAATTTGGCTTCAAGTTCTACACACTGTAAATTGGTTTACTCAAATTCCCCACCCACAGAGTCCCAATGCACAGTCTTTGCATTGGAAAAAAAGAGTTGTTAGCCAAATGGTCAGCTTCACAAATTTTTGGTGCATTCCACACTTTTGACACAAAGACTGCAGAAAAAACAGTGCAACTGGTGCATTATAAACTCATTTACAATTCAGGCTGATTATCTTGTGCTAGGAATGACACAGATCATATACAACATAGAGGAAGATATAGAGAAGTGACATGCCCTTTAGTGTCACTTAAATCCATCTTACATGACTACTTAGGACATTAGCTTTCTTAACGTGTCTCATCATTGGTGTATCATAAGATGCTGCTCCATGCCCTCTCATGTGTCCTTTGAGGTATTCCACCTACAATGCGTAGCAAGATAGCAAGATCAGAACAGCAGACCATTGCAGGGATCAAGCATAAAGTTGTGTGAGAGAACCAAGTGGTGGTGAGGTCCTGGTTGACAAATTCCCACAGGAAACAGCAAGAGTAAAATCCACACTAACTGATGTTTCAGATTATTTTATATAAATAAAAGGTAACGAATTATTGAAAGACATATGTTAAAATAATTCCTTATCTTGAATAGTCAAATGGAAAGGATAGTAGAAATCTCTAATGTAAAATAATAACTTGCACTTGTATATATAATGATTATTACGACCTGTCCATTACAAAGCACTTCACAAAGGTGGGTAAGCAGTATTATCCTCCCCATTTTACAGACGGGATGAAGTGAAGCACAAAGAGTGAGTTTTCAAAAATGGGCTCTAATTTTGGGTGCCCAATTTTAGCCTTGTCCTCAGCATTCAATAATTATTTTCCAAATTCTAATACCAACAGAGCAACTCAGAAGTTTGTCGTTGATTTCTACATGTAGGTTTCCCTGAAGATACACTTCCTCTTGTGTAAAGTTCTTTATGCTGAACATTTCTGAGGGACTACAAGTGACATATTCTTCATAAGATGGAAACAGAAGAAGTTTATGTCAAGAAAAGTGAAGAATGGAGAAAAGAGGACAAAGAAACCACAAGAGAAGCAAATCCCAACCTCCCCGCTCCCAAAAACCATCTCTCCAGGGCTCAGTTCTGCTCCCACTGAAGTCAACTGAGCTTTAGCCATTGGGTATGATTCTCCGCCATCTTGCAAAAATCTTGTATGCTCACTTTGCACAGATGTGAATGACTAAAATGCAAGGGAATGGTGACTTAAGACCCACTTACATCACTGAAAGCTATATCAGTCCCACTATACACAGAAAACCCCATAGATAAACATTTGCTGCTTCTTTAATAAAGCACACAAACTCTGCCCAATGAGTTACCTTTTTCAAATTAAGTTACCATACTACCCTTAAAATTATCTAGAATTATTTCCATCTTCAATTCTGAAGTGGTTGAAAAAGTCTACTGACTTCTGTTCCAGAAGAATCTGAACTCACACACTGCTGCAAAATTTGCAAACATTTATTATTACCTGGCTAGTAAGCTTAGACACCTCCTTAGCAAGTTCCATATCTGGACGTCCCAGCATGCTTACACCAAGGCAAGCCTCTCCTCGAGTCTTGGCTTTGTATTGAATCTGTTGAAGAAAAAACAATTAGTACATAAAAATGTACTTTTACTTTTAATGATAAAATGCAAACATCTCCACATGTTGTTCTAATAATTTATATTGATATAGTTTGCCAGAGGAAAAATACTGCTAAGGAGGTACACAGGAGATTTACAAAATACTCACATCACTGATTAACTTGGCAGCTTGGGTTGCTTTCTTAATATCTGGTCGATCTGCTATAGATGTGTAATGGAGCTGTGACTTAGCATCTTTTTTGTACTGAACCTAATCAATGAAACAAACATAGAGGAAAGTGGATTACTCTAGTGTTTATTGATAGAATCATAGAAACATAGACTATCAGGGTTGAAAGGGACCTCAGGAGGTCATCTAGTCCAAGCCCCTACTCAAAGCAGGACCAATCCCCGACTAAATCATCCCAGCCAGGGCTTTGTCAAGCCTGACCTTAAAAATCTCTTAGGAAGGAGATTCCACCACCTCCCTAGGTAACCCATCCAGTGCTTCACCACCCTCCTAGTGAAAACGTTTTTCCTAATATCCAACGTAAACCTCCCCCACTGCAACTTGACACCATTACTCCTTGTTCTGTTATCTGGTACCACTGAGAACAGTATAGATCCAGTCTCTCTGGAACCCCCTGTCAGGTAGCTGAAAGCAACTATCAAATCCTCACTTCATTCTTCTCTTCTGCAGACTAAACAATCCCAGTTCCCTCA